>NC_034410.1:42723570-42979746 GCF_002078875.1 Numida meleagris
CAATTGGAAGGTCTATCGTCTGTGACTGCAGATGTCTTTTGCAGAAACCACACTGAAAGCCATTGCTTCTGTTTCTGTACTTGAATTCTGCAAGAATAAATTGAGCTGAAGAAGCTCTGCAAGTCAAAATCTAGTCAGTGGCTGGAGTGACAGTGAGGCTGCCCTCCAGTCTGTAATGAGGATGCTTCTTTAAATCATGTCTTCTCACGTTTCTGTACTTGAGCTTATGAGCTACTTCAGGAGTAACTTGCTAGCTCTTGAGTACTAGCTCTTATCTATACACTACAACTCTTAGCTATTGGAGCGTCTAGGTGCTGGTATGGCTAACAGACTTTTCCTTGTTAGGGTAATTCAAGCTCAGAAGGCCCCTGGCCTGCTGCACTGACCCAGTCAGGGATGGTACATATCACAGTATACCAAGCTGTGCCGTGAGTGGGGTTTGGACAGAATTTCCTCGTGGAAATCACAATGTTCAATAACTACAAATTACAAGAGCACCTGCATGTGAATAGAGCCACTCATCTCAAAACTGAATGACCCGCAAAGTTTTCTTTCCCTTTTTTAGGGCTCAAGACAATGTTTCTCCTTTCATATATATAAGAGGGTTATGAAATGCTACTTGGCCTGCCTTTGCTCCTCTCCTTTTCCCAAGGTTGTCACAAAGAAAGAGAAACACATTAATGAATTGTAGTTAGCTTAAAAGTATGTCAGCAGTATCTAGGGCACTTTATGATGAGAGAGAATTACAGTGTAGCATAGAGAAAAAATACATAATCTAAATCTGGAATCTAAATACATAAAATAATAGCTGTATCCATATAGCAGGCACTGTGAGAGATATGGCCAGTGCTTCCTGATAGCAGGTTTATTGATTTAACATTGCCTTGGTCTTTCTGGAAGGAGTTTCTGGACAGGCAAAACTACAGAGAAGAACATCCATTGACCAAAGACTTGGGAAAGCATTTGTTCATACTTCCCTTGGGTTACCGGAAAAGCTGAAGGAAAAGGTAGAAGTACAGACTAAAACCTCTGAGCTGATATGAACTCATTGTTTTGTGTGATAGAAACCACAGAATTTCTTTTCAGGATATGTCTGGAGAAAGATAGTCCCTTCCAAAATTAAACCTTGCTTTGGAAACTTCTTCCTCTTTTGTAACAGCTGAGCATTAGAAACATCATCTTTTTGGAACTGCTTGCTTGCTACTTGATCAATTTTTCCACGCCTTCAGAACTTTCAAGGAAAACACATGTTTAGTGCTGGAAAAAACAGATTCAATTCTCTTTAAGCACTCAGGATTCAATTGTTTCCATTCCCCATTTAAAACGAACAAACAAACAAACAAAGAAAAACCAGAGAGACGCTCGTGAAAATTCTGAGATTTTCTGTAGTTAAAGTCAGTCTATGTGGTCACAAGGCAAAAGAAGTAGGAGGTGTTTTTATCTAAATAGATGAAGAGTGAAAACAAGCCTTCAGAGAAAGAGAAACTAGACAGATAATAAACGCCTTCTACCAAATCATTACTAAATGTCTAAGACGGCTGATCTCTTTGGTAGGCTAAGTCCTATGCTAATATTTCTGTTCGGATTTCTGGTTCAAATATAATGTTTAATCTGGAGAAATCCGAACAACTGCTGCTGTCACAACCATTCTGAGGATGAACTGGAGTATGAACAAGTAGTCTGGAGTGGATGAGATTCCCAACAAATGTCATGGTCATCCTGCCCAATGAGATTCCCAACATATATCATGGTCATCCTGGCCTTCCTGTGTTACTGCCATAAGGGACGCCCTACAGAAAAGTTCAAGACCACTACCCATGTGGTGCCAACTCTTCTTGCAAATGACAGTGGAATTCTCCCACAAAAGCAATTGCTGGTATTAGCTGTATATTTAATATACTGAAGGAAAAAAAAAAAAGAGAAAAGGCTTGTATTCTTACAGTATTGTAGCTTTTTTTGTTGCTGTAGCAAGTCTCATTTATCAAAGCAGAAGCACAAATAGTACAATTCCAGCAAGACGCTGATGAACTTCATTCATGTACAACCTCATTAAAAGGAAACTGCAAGCTAGATCATGACTGGCAATTAAACTGGTATGTATGGCTGAGACAGGGAATACAGACTTTCAGAGACCAGCCCAAAGAGGAGCTGATCCCAAAGAACCCTTTATAACATGATAATGAAAGAGCACCTTTAGCAGGTTAAATACTTGAATAATACAAAGAAAACAAACCAGACTGTGATGCGATACTGGTGAAGGACAGTATCCATATGCAACTGATAGAATAAGATGTGGCTAAGATTTCAAAAGGCTAGAATAAGTGAAAAGGATTTGGTGTCTGATCAGTTTATATCCTTAGAGAAATCTATTTTGAAGCTATGGACCTCCCAGGACAGTTTCAAAACCAATTTCTGGGAAGTTTAAATTACAAAAAAATATGATAATTTTCTCTACCATTTATCCACTTTAATTCTTTACTCTCACATTAACCTTATCCTGAGCTATAAGCTGGTTATAAGACCTAATTTTTATTAAAGACAACGTGTCTGCTTAAATGCCAGTTCTACTCCCATTGTTATTCTGCACATATATTTCCCCACTCAACAAATCTATATCTCTGTATACACATAAATGAAAGAAAAATGAGCTACTCACAGGTTTATCAATGTTGTTTTATCAGTCTGTGTCGTTGTCTTCTCTGTGAACACGCTTATAGTTAAACCCTATATCTGAAAATAGGAAATAGAACTTCCTGTGTGATCTATTGTGAAATATTACAAGAATCAAGGGCACAGTTCTTCTTTTCAGAAAATGAAACATTTTAGGCTGTGTTAGGATGAAGTGGGTGTCTCCTTGTTCTGCACCAGCTGAAATTCAGTGTCTGATCTAGTGCATCTCTACTGGGTAAAGTCTGGGTGGTTACATTCAGGAAGACCATGTTCTCGGGATAGTATTTGTAGCTGCTCTAAATACTTCCGCAACTCAGCAGAAAGTGGTATGAAATACCTGGCATGTAGCATGTGTGATTTTAAAATTAAATTCAGATCACAGAAATGACTATTGAAAAAAACCACCAAGGTATTCTTCATGTATGTTGTCTCTTACTGACTCGTATATAATCATTAGGGATAAAGAACTGGTAGGCAAAATTCAAGACATTTAGACCATAAATGTTATGTTAGCATCACGCTTGCCTCTCACAAGTCTTGTGAAGAGGGACAAGCTGGGGTCCTGGGAGCAGCATGCCTGTGTTAGCACAGAGACTTGCTAGAGCAGCTTAGGTCAGGCTGAAGTAGACCCTTTGGTGATAGAGCTGCCTTCCTTCCAGTATGAGAGCAGCTCAAGCACTCTGCACCACACTATACTGTGGGATACAGACCTCTTCTTGAACGTCTCTTGTAATTTTGGTAAGTTATTTGTAATGATATTGCAACCACAAGGTCAGAAGTGGGCAGAAATCTGCAGCTTATTCCCTTTTTGGTGTGGTGGCATTGCAGGATTGAAAGCAACAGAAAGAAAGAAATGAGGATGGTTCAAATATATGTCATGCTTTTTTTTTTTTTTTAAAGATTTGTACTACCAACATCTTTGCACACCATCTTCAACAACTATGTAGGTAATCACTACAAAGGAGGACTGATGAACAATATGGCCACTCATCCGCCTCCTGAAGAGTCTGTTTAAGCTTTTAGAGCAAGGCATACATTTTTCCTGCAACTTTTAGCAGCAGCTGTTGACTGCTCTCTCTGAGACCACTGTGTGGCTTCCTGCAGTATTCCTGAAAGAATGTAAGGCTGGATTTTGCTACAATTATATCTGCATTTTGTGGTGGGTTTTTTTTTCCTAGAAAATCGGTGTGGATTTTAACTAGTGATAACCTGTCCACTGATGTTGCAGAGATTATAAAAGAAACTCACAGAGCTGTGAGCTGTAGCAGAAAGCATGCGTAAGCAAGACATCAGGAAGGGGGGGGTTCTGTAGTGGCTGAAAGACACCAACGTTTCCTGTTGGTCTGGAAAGGGGTGTGTAGATTTTGCTGTAAATACAGAAAAAATGCAGAAAAGCTTCAAGTCTGGGCAGGAAGGGCCTTCCCTACGGGGACACAGAGCACACTAGGGAGACACAGACCATATTTTATTTCTATCTCATTTCCCTCTGAGACACTGCCTGAATTTGCAGACTTTTTTTTTTTCTTAATACTATTTCAGACATCTCTTTCTATTCAATGTACAGGCTGCTAGTTCAGCAGTTTTGTTTGCAAATTGAAACATTTGTGGGCTGCTATCTTTGGTAAAGAACTGCTTAGCTGGCAGAATCAAAAATCCTGCCTAGGGCACTTCTCCTCAGTGGTCTCTACAAGAAGGCGCTTGTCTTGGCTCTTGAGAGTGGGACTTCTTTGAAGCTCATTGTCCAGGGGCTATGGACGAGTATAATTGTCTGGGTTACCAGGGGGAATCCTTGACCTTTTCTCTCCTTGTCTTGAGACACTGGCACTTCCGTGTTTTTCAGAGGCTTTCTGGAATCTTCTTTTTGCTTGCTCTGTCAGTTTGCCTAAGTAAAAAGCAGCTACAGCTGAAACTAGCAGAACTGACACATAAGTGATGGCAGAAGTTTTGAAAACCTAACAAATGCAGCACTTGGGGATTGAACACCTCCCAAACAAGAGAAGAAAAAGACTTGGTTGTACGAAGAACCCCCTATGCAGACAGCACTTTCTAAGCATATGTGGGCAAAGGAAATGTGTACAGACTGCAAACATTCATATATTGACAGAACTGCTAAAAGATGAAGTCTCTCACGAATGGATAAATTCCTATTTTCATCTTCTCTCTTACACAGATCACTAAGAAAGATCGCAGAAGTGATCATTAGACTTAGATGCTACCTTCATAATCTGTGAGGTAAGCAGGGGTCTTGAGCTTGTTATAATGGGTTTGCTGGATTCTTGGGGTGGGGATTGGTTGACTCGTGACTCACTTCACTTTGAGAATGAAAGCACAGTTTTGTACGTACTGTTTTGAAAGTTACAATTCTTCATGCTTCCAGTCTGAGTGCTCGGACTGAAAACAAGTAGACAGTGTTTTCCAGCTGCCTGAGCTCCCACTGCTCCTACCTTTGAAAATCAGGCAGTTTGTTTCCACCGTCGGAGAGCTGGAAAATAGTTCACAGATGGCAAAAAATATTGGTAAAATTACAATGCAGACCTAGTAGAAATTATGGGACCCCAGCTGTATGCTTCATAAACCATAGCAAAGATTAAGGGACGGCCTTGCAATTCATCTCATATTTTAGGTTATGTGGAAGGAGATACGTTGACTTCAGTTCCTGTTTTTAAGAATTTCAGGTAAAGCAGGAAAACATGAGAGATGTTACTTTCCTATTCCCCTGGTGTGCTTCAGCATGTGTTTTTATGGTGAAAGTGAGTGAAGCAGATGTTTTGTGTTGAGTAAATATATTTTTGAGTCCTTATATAGTCCTGTGGTGGTTTTACCCCTGATGGACAGCTAAACACCACTGCAACTGCTCTCTCATTCCTCCTCCTCAAAGGAAGAGTGGGGAGAAAATAGGATGGAAAAGGGCTCAGAGGCTGAGGTAAGGACAGGGAGATCACTCATCAGCTACTGTCATGGGCAAAACAGACTCAACATAGGAAGATTAATATAATGCATTGCCTGTTACCATCAGATTAGAGCACTGAGAAACTAAAAGCAAACTAAAAGCAGCTTCCCCCTATCCGCTCTCTTCTGCCTCCTCCCCCCAAGCAGCCATGGGGATTAGGGGCTGTGGTCAGTCCATAATGTTTCATCTCTGCTGCTTCTTCGTGGTCACTATCTACCCCTAGTCCAGCACAGGGTCCCCACCATGGAATGCCATTCCTCCCAAACCAATCCCCCTTGGGTTTCTCACAGACTGCATCTCTCCAAGCACTCCTCTAACATGTAACCGTACTACAGGGCCCAGACCTTAGGACCTAATTACTCCAGCACAGGTCCCCACAGGCAGCAGCTCCCCCAGCCCTCCTGCCCCACCATGAGCCCCTCTCCAAGGGCTGCACCTCTGGCCTGGAGTTTGCTCCTGCAAGGGCTCTCCATGGGCTGTACCTCCTCCAGGCTTCATCCACTGCTACACCACTGGCACCTCCACAGCTTCACATGGAGATCTGCTCCACGTGGTGCCCATGAGCTGCAGGGGGACAGCCTGCTCTTCCGTGGGCCTCTCCTGGGCTGCAAGGAACTTCTGCTCCACGCCTGGAGCACCTTGTGCCTTCCTTCTGCACTGACCTTGGTGCCTACAGGGCTGTTTTTCTCTACATTTTCTCACTCCTCTCTCCCAGCTGCTTAGTGTAGCAGTTTTCCGTTTCTTTCATATGCTCTTACGGGCACAACCAGAGTCACTCATGGCTCAGCACTGGCAGCAGTGGGTCCCTTTTGTAGCAGCTGGAGCTGGCTATGATCTGACGTGGGGAAACTGCTGGGCTCTGCTCACAGAGATAACCCTTGCAGCCCTCCAGCTGCTGAAACCTTTCCAGGTTAACCAAATACAAGCCCTTGAGTGCCCTCATCTGCAGCAGCCCTCAGCAGGTGTTTTACTGACTCTCCTCAAACTTTCAGAGATGGGCATGTAGCAGCTTTGGTTGAGCATAGGGAGGAGCACACAAGAAGAAATTGAAAGGTTTATAGTAGGTAATTGTTTCAGTTTTTCTGTGTAGTATTTGTTACTATTATGTCGATAATGAAAACCCTACACTGCCTTTGCTGTGCATAGTGCTGCGCTCAAACCTTTGCTGCATTATTTGCAGATGCACATGTACAAAGTTACTACATAATCTTTTCTTGAGATGCCCAAATTATAAAAACATTAAAGCAGCCACAGCTCATAACCATCCGTGGAGAGACCTGATGTTGGTCCTTGCCTTGATTCAAGTGAAAAACTCCCTTTTTATGTAGTACTTTCTGCTTTTAGGCAAGTGGTATAAACACTGAGCTACTTCCTGAAAAGGAGAATGGAGATAGCCACCTCTCCTTTGCCTGGTTCTACTTTCCTTGGTTTCATTCCATACTTCCTCAAACTGTAGAGAGCAGGCTCTCCCATTCATAGCTGGTAGTCAACTTGTTAGTCTAAGGGCTCCCTCTGTAGTCAATAAATAGTGGTGGGTATTCACAGAGAGCACCTGCCTTTGTCTTTAGCTATTCCACCTTAGGCTAGAATGGTTCACCATATGGAGAATTCTCTCCTTAGTGTTAGAAGGAGCCTAGACAGAGTTCAGACCAGACAGCTGACTTTAGCATTGATAAAACTGGGCTAGATAGTCCAATCAAATGTTTCAGATAAATTGAATGGAATCTTAAGGGCTTTTGGTGACAAGAAATTAGTTTTTGTTTTGGAAAAGAGATCAAAGGAAATATTTTAGATTTGCTGTTCTTTGGGTTTGGGGTTGTTTTTTAGCAGGTAAGTCTGATAATGCTGTCTACATCTTCTGCTGAAGAGGAAGAGACCTGTGCTGCAGAGATAAAGGCCAATTCTGCTGACGAACCACAACAGATGCAGGAATAGATTTACTGAGTCACTATGAAAAGAGCACCCTGCTTACAGCCATGAAAACTATCTCTGCTCCACATCATGCAACAGAAGTGAGGCTGCGAAGGCCATACTCCTCTTTTTCTGTGTCCTCATAGCTCGAAAGGAACACTGCTTTAGAAGAGCTAAGGAGACACATAAAAGCAAAACACGGTTGCTGTTGATGGCACATGAAAGTTGCATTGTCATCCATGCAGAAGTCTTCATACTTCCACAAAGCTTTGGGGCATTTTGCAGGGCCCTGAAGAAGTAAGGCTAGACATCTGAGATGTAAATTAACTAGGAGCTCAACATGTTCCTAAGATATTCTGTGTGGCAGAGAACACAAAGAACTATACTAGGAAACACCTATTCAATATACTCTTCATGTGAATCTCTTGGTTACACAAATCATGATGGCTTGGTCAGCCTACAGGAGCCATCAACCCAACTGAAAAACTTATTATTTGAGGTTCTTTTTGTTGTACTTCACTAATGTGCAGGACCAGGCTTTCTTTAATGTATGCTATCCAAATCCTTCTCAGACTGCAGAATTTTGCTTTTTCTCTCATAACTGTCTCTCCAGTCCTGTTAGGGTAATATTTGATTGATTCACAGATACTACATTATTTGTCTTCTCACCACAGTTATGAGATGAATCAACACAATTATTTCCATTTTGCAGCTAGGAAGACAAAGTGCCAAAATTATGGATAACGCTCTCAAGCATCCATCCATTCATTATGAGAACCTTGTTTGTAAACCGTTTTCTTCCAAAGCAAAGCATTATGTGGGGGAATGGTTACCATCTGTTGTAGCTGCACCCCTGTACTTCTGGTTCTTGGTCTTCACCTTGAGGCCTGAAACATGATGATCAGGTTGAGAACTTGTGGGTGAAAATTAGGGACCAGACCAAAAAAGAACCATCTCGTGGTTTGGTTCTACTGCATACCACCTGATCAGGGGGAGCCTGTGGATGAGGCCTTCTTGCTTCAGCTACAAGAGGCATCACGCTTGCAGGCTCTCATCTTGATGGGGAATGTCAACCACCCAGATGTCTGCTAGGAAAGCAACATGGTGTGCTGCAAGCACTCCTGGAGTGTGCTGAGGATAACTTCCTGGTCCAGGTATTAGACAAAACAACCAGGGGAGAAGCGCTACTGGACCTGGTACTCACCAGCGTAGAGGAGATAATTAAAGAGGTTAAAACTGGAGGCATTCTGGGCTGTAGTGACCATGCCCTGGTAGAGTTTGTGATCTTGAGGAAGATGGGCCTGACAAAAAGTGAAGTCGGGACCCTGAACTTCAGGAGAGCGAACTTTAGGCTGTTTAAGGAATTAATGGATGAGATCCCCTGGGAAGTTGTCCTTAGAGACAAAGGAGCTGAGCAGAGCTGGCAACTCCCTTCCAACCAAGCCATTCTATGATTCTATGAAGGTGAGGAATGAAACCTCAGAGGCTACCTGTGAAAAGCTAAGTGGAAAGGGAAGATGGTTAATTTACATGCTAGGAGTATACATTAAGGGTACATATGATAAATTTAGGCCTGTGGTGGATCTTGTGCCTGCCCTATTACAAGCTTGCGGATTCCAGTGGTATTTCTGACACCAGACCAGGCATCTCTGAAGCGTAAGTCATCCATGATTTTGCTTTGCGGATATCTGCAGGGCTCCTCAATGAAACTGAGTCCTAAAGATAAATCCAGCCCCAGAAAGTTTTCGATCTGCTCAGAGACTGGCTTCATACTGCTGTGCACCTGTCTGGTGGAGCCTGCTTTTCTTTGAGAAAATACCCCACAGGGAGTTCATCAGCCTGAAGCCAGCCTGGTAGTCACGCTACAATGATTTATGGACGTAACGAATCTGATCCTAATCATTTCCCAGCAGATTTTATTTACAGGGTGGAGATCCCATCTCCTTAGCTTCTGTAGATAAAACACAAGAAAACACAAATCAGTAAAACCTCCTTTCTCACAGTCCAAGGCAAACTAACCACACCACAGAATCTGTGATACCACAGACTGTGCTGTTCTTTGTCCCCACCAGCTGTGGGATCACTGTAGTAACTTCTGCCCTACATTGTGGTAGATTTTATTGCCTTCTCTCTCTCTCTCTGAGACTAATTACTGTCTCAGAACAGGAATGGAACAGCTGGCTTACAGCTTTGTGCACAAATATGACATTTTACACCTGCACTGCTAGCTGAAGAGTTGTGGATAAACTGTCTGTGCTACAGTGCAAAACAGTATAACTCTTAGCAAGTATGATATGAAGGCAAGTCCATCTGTATTTGTAAAGCTCTCAGATCATGTTGCAATTGTTGTTTTATGCAGTACATGCCAATCAGTTTGCAGTCCTTCTTGAAAGAGATTGTGTAAATGTTAAGATAAACACAAGCCACAAATAAGTGATAAAACTTCAACTGAGAAGCCATCTGAGCAACAGAATTGAAAAGAAATGTGGTTCTTCCTGCCTAAGTTGTACTAAAATATGCCTATTCTAAGTAAAGCTTAAGTGAATCTTAGCAAAATGTTTGTGTTTCCTGAACTGCACTTGGATTCACCTGGAATCTCAAAACCAAACCATCCCTGGCATGTTTCTTTGGGGAATTAATGTCTTACATGTTCCATCCTATAAGACTTGAAGTTATAATCTAATTTCAGTATGACTAGCATTTATCATAGAACCATAGAATGGTTTGAGTTGGAAGGAACCTTTAAGATCATCTCGTTCCAACCCCCTGCTATAGGCAGGGACACTTCCCTCTAGACCAGGTTGGTCACAGCCCCATCCAGCCTGGCCTTGAAAGCTTCCAGGGAGGGGGCATCCACAACCTTGCTGGGGAACCTGTTCCAGTTCCTCACCACCCTCACAGTAAAGAATTTCTTCGTAATATCTAATCTAAATCTACCCTCTTCCAGTTTAAAACCATTTCCCCTTGTCCTCTAGCTACATTCCCTTATAAAAAGTCCCTCCCCAGCTTTCCTGTAGGCCCCCTTATCCTCAAATAATTTACTGTCTGCTGCAGTTTTTCACACCAATGGGGGATCATTTCTTATCTCCTTCTTCATGTGTTCAATGCATTAAACATTCAATACCTATGCAGTGCTCACCACTGACGCTTCCTACTACTATGCAGTGCTCTCCCCTCACTCAGTTCACTGAAGAGACTGTCAGGTATGCTCCAACCCCACAAACGTGTTTACTCAGTGAAATGGGGAATTTTATCCCAAGGTACCTCCTAACATTTTCTCTGACTTGGAAAAAAGCCTAGAAAACTTAGGGCCAGAGGCTCTGAATGTCAGCTTACAACCAGGAAAAGCTTTTATCAGAGTGCTGTGACAAGTGAAAACAATTTAGCTGTTAGCTTGAGAATCAGTGAGAGAAGCAAAAGAAGAAGATGACCTATTAGGATGGGAGATGTACCGACCAGTAATCACGGGAGCATGGCTGGATGGGTGAGAGAAAGACACCTTCCTCCAGCTCAAGAGAAGGAACTCAGGACAGAGAGAGAGAAGCCAGGGGGTTATCTGTGGGTCACCAGAGTTTCAGCAGACCTCTGAGATTTTCAGATTCTCAATGAAAGCTGAAGTTAGGCAAGCTTAAAAATTTAGTGGTGTTATGAGGTCATTTCAGCAGAAAATGGTAAACCACTGAAAGTTTTGTATCTTGTCCCTGGGTTAATTTATCTTTTTAGCACTGACATAAACGGTTGAAAAATGTTATACAAATTCCAGTGAGTATCAAGTCCATCACTGAATTCAGGGGTGGATCTCAAACGTGAGAGAACCTGGCTTTGATCCGGCCATCATACACAGATCTGTGAAACTCAAGCCTCCAGGGTGAGGCACATTCAGCCACTCAGGTTTGGTTTGGGTGTCCCCAGGATGCTGCCATCTCTCTGAAGTTTGCAGTGCCATGACCCAGCCTGTCTATCAACGTGCTGAATGTTGTCTCGTCTGTGGGGCAAGTGCAATGCTCACCCTTCTGTTAAGGATTTCAGAAAAGGGAACACCTTAAATCCAAGAATTTAATGATGTCATTCATAACAATAATAATGATACTAGTAGTTGAAATTATACACACTTCCTAGTTTCTGCTCATCTTCTAAGTGTAATGCTTACTCTTTCACTGCCCTTTTAAGCCCTAAGGCCAACGGTTTCAGCCTGTTGGTCCCTCACAAAAGGATCCCTCTCCATCTCATCTCATGTCCTCACCTCTCAAGGCCTCTGCTATCATACTAGAACTGTGCATAGCATCATACTGGAGTCATAAATATTTCATTCTGTGAGGAATAACTGCTAGTTACTACTGTCTATATAAAAGCTGTGGTTTTGTGTCACAACACCAAGCAGAACTCAGACAAATTAAATACAGCCTTTTGCTCAGAATAACTGCTCTTGCAGTAAGCAAACCCGACGCTTCAGGCAGGTCAACACAAGTTCAGGCGAAGTCAACCTGGCAAGCCGCAGACCTGAGGCCTTGCGCTGCCAGCACAAGGGCCATGGCTGGTACTGGCAAGAGCAGTACCCTATCTGTGGGTGGGTTGCAAGACTGCAGAAGACAGTCCAAGAGTGCAGTCTCCAATTACAGGCTTACAGAAGTCTCTCAATGGGATATTATTCTTCTTTCCTAGGAGGATAGAGGAACTCAACCATGTCTCTGCTTCTTCCCTTTTCACTCACCTGCCCCTGCTCCCAAGACCCTGCAGCCTGCGGGGAGGTAAGGAGAAACGAAGGTCTGCTGTGGGGAAGGGCTGGGGACAGGGGCAAGGTTTATCTTCGATATGGTTACAGAAGAAGAGAAATCGAGATGCTAGAGACTTGTGAAAGGAAGCAGTCCTTAGGAGTGGGAAGGCGGTGCTGAGGGAAGTGCCCTGGAGGAATGAAAAGGAGTTAGGTGTACCCTAAGAGGCTGAAGTTTCTGAGTAGGAAAGTTGCTGAACTGCTCCTGGAATTATGTGCCAAGTCAGAACTTATTCCACCTCCTGCTGAGAGACGAGTGGGTTGATCTGTCACCACACAGTGCTATCTTGTATCTTTGATTTTTGAAATGATAAGGGCACTAACAGAGAATGGGGAAGAAGTGGGTGAGATATTGAAGCAGGCTGGCATTGCAGCACCTCAGCTTGTAAAGGAGCACATCAGGGGAGGTGGGAAGGAAGTGGAGGCAGCAGCTAGCACACCACAAGCCACAGGGAGCCTGGAAATAGGGTGGCTCTGGAGGTGCGGGACCAGATCTAGAAATGAGCATACAGACACTATCTTGTCTTTAAGACACATGGAGCACAGCTTACTCAGCAGCAAGAAAGGCAATGAGATTATAGATTGCCCTTTGTACCTCCCATAAGCCTGAGAAAGCGGTTTTGAAGGGATTTTTTTTTCCCCTCAAAATGCAAGTGCTCAGGTTGAAATCTTTTTTCCATATTATTTTTAGAGACCCTGTGCTGAGTTCTACACAGTTGATGGCACTATCTCATTTTGTCCTGGATGCCCCATCCCACCCACAGGCTCACAGGCTTCTTCATGTCTCCTGTGTCACCGCTGTCACACAGCAGTGACGCCCACGTCCCTTTACTGCTGAAGAACCTGAGTGACTCTCCAAAAGGGACATTTCCATGCACAGGTTGTACTAAGGAGAGCAGTGTGTTTATATTGGACAGTTGCGGAGACACCTGTGCTAGGACCAGGACCAGCAGCTGTATGGCCATAGCTCTCAGCTGCTAATTAGCCTGGGCATGGCAGAACAATCTTTTGACTTCACAGGTTCTCCTTTGCACTGCTTTGCACAGTTCTGTTATACTTCAGGTATTTTAAAAGTGTGATATTTCTGAGGACCCTAAACACTTGGATATTTTGCTGCACGCTGCCAAATGCTCTTGGGCTAGAATAAGGTCAGGCTTTCCTGTCAAAGTGAGAAGATCGCGCTACAAAACGGCAGAGAACATGAAACAGGAAAGTGGAGGATTATGAAACCTTACATAAAAATCAAGAGGTAGAAAGTTCAAAGAGATGCGTGCACATTTTAGAAATAGCTAGGTGATGCTATCGAACATGAAAAGTGCTACTTGGCACTTTAGCTGGCAATCTGCCATCACCTGCAGGTGTGACAGCTCCATCCTTGGAAAAATGATAAGCGCTTTAGTTGTGCATCATATAATTAGGAGATCTGTTCTACAGGCAGCAGTAATTACTTTATTCCATCTCTCCAGAATAATGGTTAGCTTTCAATTTTACTGGAACAAGATTGGGATATATATTCACATTGCCACACAGCTACAGGAAATCCAAGTAACATCAAATCTGAACATACCTTGGTGCGTTTGCAGTGGTGTCTGCTGCTGATGACATCTCAGCACGTGAAAACTGGTTGCTTCCAGCAATCTGGTTCTGAGTAGATTGCAAAATTCTTTTACCGGTTTTACTTAGTGACATAACCCTTGAAAATGAGGAAGTGCCGCATCTACTACCTGCTTTATTCCAAGGAAATATTATGCATCCAAAAGAGGGGAGATTGCTGTTGACCAATTTCTACCTAAAACAAAATGTTTAACAGAGGAAATGACAGTACCAGTCCCTTAATGGTATTGTGCTAGTGTAGAACTACACCTTGGTTTTGATCTGACAGTGCTGTTACCCAGAACTGTTTCAGAAGACAGAATTGTAAAAACTCCTGATCATTTCTTCATGTTTCTGATCGTTTCTTTGCCCATGTAAGAGTAGCATAAAATTCACTGGAATCATGACATCAAAAATAAATGTTCATGTTCAGAGAAGAGACACAAAGCATCTTGGAGTACCTGATGTGATGCTGGGTACATGTGTCTCTCCATTCTGTTATCCCAAAGTAGCTCCTTGTTTTATTCCTTTTTGCAGCTACATTAGACAGAGAATGAGCCTTCTGGAGGGAAAAATGTCCTACAGATCTGTGGTCGTGTTCTGTGAGAGATCAGTGGTACTGAGCTGTGCTTGAGGAGAGGATGGGGCTTTGGATCTCCCCTTTTGGTTTCTTAAATATTGGTGCTTCTTACACCAGAGAAAGAGGAGGAGGTCAAGAACAAGGATGAAGAGGAGGAGGAAGCTCTGCAGGAAGTCCAGCAGATCCTATTTTTAGTCTTTTATTGTTTAAGGCTTCAAATCTCACTTGGGCTAAATTCTGCTATTACCCTTCTCCCCATCTGATTTCAGTGTAAGCTAGCAAAAAAGAAAAGTAATAAAACCAAAGAGTTTGTCCCTTGTCTTGCAGCCCAGAGAGAGCCCTAGCCCACTGCAAAAAGCATTGCTATATGAGTGATGCAAGTGCCTTTGGCACATTTTAAGTTCACACTTGCAGGATTTTTGGATGGTGATGGAAAGAACTGCGCAGGTCTGCGGCGTAGCTGGTGCATGCCACTTTGAATGACATAGCAACCCAAAAATGGGCATTTGAAAAATTAAAGTGCTTTTGACCATCTTGTCTTTACATGATTTGAAATTCAGCAAGGCAGATGAATACTTAATGAAAAATGTCACAGAAGGCTTCAGTCAGAAATACTGCAAAATTCTGACCGCAGGGGAAAGGAGTCTGACCTGATGCCGGCCTGGGTATCTTTTTAAACATCAAAGTGTCTGTGCAGTACAAAAACCACAGCAATGTGTAAACAGAGAGCTTCGTTTCTACATACCTAGAAGTTTTCCAAGAAGTAAAAATAAGATACTGAGACTGCAGTGCATTTCTTGAGGAATAAATTCTACAAGTATTAATTGTACCATCTATCATAAATGAATGTTTTGTACACTAACTAACAGCAAGAACCTTTTGACACTGAAGGTATAAAGATTTTTTAAATTCTAAGGAAACACACACACACACAAAAAAACCAATTCTGTTTTCAGGAGGAATGCTACAGCAGAGTAAACTGATTATATTTTTATTGATCTAGAAAATGCAGTCTGAAGATGTTCAGGGAGTGTTTTTCTCACAGTTTGGGCAGCTTGATCTCGTTTAACTTTAAAATTTTTGTTCACAGTAAGATTACTTCAACCCAAATGCCATTTTTTCCACTGTGAATTTTTACTGGGATTTTGAAAGCAAATTTTTCTCATCAGGGAACTGGAGACAAGACTGACCTTGCTGAAAACTTCCAGGGCACCTCTGAATTCTATCAGATGTATTTTACAGGATACTATCTCAAAAATCAGTAAGAGCATCCTTTCTTGGTCTTCATCTAAACTTCTGAGTCATTAGAAAACCTTTCAGTAGCAGAGACATACAAAGATGCAATTAAAATATTTATTCAAAGAAAACATTTGTAAAAAGGCAGAAAATAACATATGAGAAAAAGTGATGGAGCCTATCTACTATGTGCCATTCTGTGATATTTACACTGAACTGCAAACCCTGGGGGCAAGGGGTTGGAGGGCCCATACCTCCGGAGGTGACACAGGGCCAGGCTGCTCTGATGGGCTTGTATTCAAGTGTATGCCTCTGTGCATGGGTGGTATAGGGGCACCTGGTGGTGTTGCTTTGCTGTCTTCAAAGACGTGGCCACCAAAAGCTGCTGTGGGTGGCAGTGTACTAAAGTAACATGGCGGAACCCCAAGCAGAAGGCCTCTTTATCTGAGAGATGAGGCAGAGGGAGGACCGTCACCAGTCCCTCTTTGCAGCATGAAGCCATCCTGTACTTGTTGCCCACCTCTCAGAGGAGTGTACCCTCTGAGATCCCCCTCCCAGGGATGCAGGGATTCATGTAGAAAACAGCTTCCACAAGGCAGAGTATGGCTGGGGGTGAGGCAAAAGCAGTGCTTTCACTGGGGAAGAAAACAAGCTGGAGAAGCAGCAATCTGTTTGCTGAAATATATTGCAAGAGCTCTAAAACTTAATTAAAAATCACCCCATGGCCAGTGTGTAGGGTTGCTCTTTTACACCGGTGCTCTTTGAAAACTCGTGCTGCTGCTCAGCATGGATCATTTCACAGCACATCCTGAAGGGACATACAGGGTCATCCCACAAGGATACCAAGCACGCAGGGCAGCCTGTGGGGCTCAGGGCAGCCACTTGCTCTGAGGAATGCAACTGGGTGGGCTCAGAGCACCCCAGCACTGTCAGAGCAGCCGGAGATCTGACTGGGCACCAAAGATGACTGAGTGATCCCAGAGCCTCTGGTGGGTCTCCAGAGGACACGGCTGCAGGGCTGAAGCAGCCCTTTCAGGTGGGCTTTGAACGTCACCCCAGCAAAGGCATAGATCACAGGGTTGAGGCAGCAGTGGATGAAGGAAATTGTTTCCGTGAGCTGCAGGGCCAAGGCGATCCGGCTGCTGGCCTGGCAGTCGTCAATGATGAGCAGGCTCTGCAGGGTGTCCAAGAAGAGCACAATGTTGAAGGGGGTCCAGAAGAGGAAGAAAACAATGACAATGATGAAAATCATCTTGATCGCCTTGATCTTGTTCTGATTTTTGCATTTTTGCAGGTTTCTTAGGATCTGGGCATAGCAGTGGATGAGGATGCTAAGGGGAATCAAGAGGCCCAAGATGTTGGCAGCAAACTGAGTTGTAACCTTCCAGATATTGTTGCCAGGGGGATACATGTGGACACACTGCACAGACTGCTCAATTTCCAGCTGCTGTTTGAACACGATGTTGGGTACAGAAGCCAAGCCAGCCACCAGCCACAGGACTAAGCTGATCATTGTGCCACAAGAGGCCGTCCGTATCTTCATGGCATAGACAGCGTGGACAATTGCTATGTACCTGTCAATGCTCATGAGAGTTATAAAGAATATACTGCTGTAAAAACCCGTGTAATAAATGCCAGCCATTATCTTGCACATAGCATTGCCAAAAACCCACTGGTCCGAAGCATAGTAGGCTTGGAAAGGGAGAGGCACAATGAAGAGGAGATCGGAGGCTGCGAGGTTCAGCAGGCAGATATCAGTCATCGTCATCAGCCTCTTTCTGGTCAGGAGGATCCAGAGGACCAAGGAGTTTCCCAGAAGGCAGAAGAAAAACACGAGGCAGTAAAGGATTGGCAGGAGGAGAGATTTAAATCTTGGAAAGACGTTTCCTTCATTGCAAGGAGCAGTGTTTTCATCATATCCATAGTCGTACTCTGTTGTGCTTAGGAACTGGTCTGTGGGATTCATCTTGGATTCCTGAGAAGGAAAGAGCAGGAGGTAAAGGGTCCTGGTATGGGTCTCCCTGTTGGCTTCTTACTCTGTGCCATATTGAGCCCACAAGTCAGTCTCTGGGCAGAGAGGGACTGCAAACTGTGCTCCTGATCTAAAGGTCTGGATTTTCTTGTACCCCTGGGGGTGAGGAAACATTTTGCCCATAGCATGAAAAACCTTACAAAAGTCTGCCAATGGAAGGAGACACCACCCAGCAGCATGTCCATGTTCCTAACTGAGCTGCTCAGGGCCAGGTATCAGCATGCAGGCTAGTTTGCCATGGGAGGTTCAGTATCACCTGTAAGAAATGGGCAGCGACATGCAGTGCTGAGCCCAGGGCTGCTGCAGCCAGGCTGCCATCAGGATGGGCTGGCTGTGCCTGCTGGTAGAGCACAGAGGTTTGTTCCTCCAGCCTCTTTTGCCAAGCCTCAGTTTTCAAGTTTAGAGAACACCAGCACAATTTTGGGGGGAGGGAGGGAGCTTCCTCACTTTGTCATTTCTGAAGAATTGCAGTGAATACAGCTTTTAAGTAGTTTGAGGTTCTTTCTAAAAGTGAGTCAGCACTTTAAGCCCTTCTTTTTTGTTGTTTTTTTTTTTCAGATGCCACTTCATGACCACCATAAAAAGGGATCTGGTTGGCAGAGTGAAATGTTCGTATTTTAGGAAGCAAGGTTCTTTCAAAAGACAGTGTTTCGGATGAGTTTGGCTTGTCCCTGCTAGGATATTTGCATGTTTGTTGTGCCCTTCACCTGTGTTGTGTTGTCATGCCAGTTGATCCTACCTCAGAAGAGCTTGAAACAGACTGATGGAGAGAAGCATCCCATGTAATTATCATTGTCGTAACGCAGCAGCAATAATGCAAGCGACAGCAATTAATTCATTAAATGCAGTGCAGGTTGTGCAGGGAAGTGGGAGCACCCACACATGTGGCACAGCGGGGGCTGCAGTCGGAACTCTCCCTGTGCCCCGGGCATGGTGCTGCTGGTGCCTCCCTGACCTGCCCCAGCTGCTTTGGGGCATCAGGCCTCCTTCAGCCAAAGTCAAAGAGTACGTGCAGCATGGAGAAACTTGTTACAAATACACCCCTCAGCCCTGCAGAGCTCCTTGCTCAGGAGTGACCAAGCAGTGAGAGAAAGCAGGGCTGCAGTCTGCCTTGGCAGTATAATTCTTTCCCGTATTCAGCTTTCAGGTAGGGCACCTGTATTATTAATTTCAGATTGGTTTTCACACATAAATATTATGATATTGAGTCATTAGATAATGGATGTTTATGGCATTTTGAGAAAATATTTCTTGCTAATATTATTCATCTCATGTGCAACTCTGACATGCTGTGACTGTGAACAGTCCAGCAATGGTTTGTGCTCCTTAGCTACCTGTCAGGGACACACTAAGAGCAATCCACAGGTTCAGCAACTCAAACTCAGAAATTATCAAAATAGAATGAAACACTGAGTTAACAGTATATACATATGCGGTTATATAAAGATACATAGATAGGATACTTCTGATATGCAGACAGACAGATAGATAGATAGATAGATAGATAGATAGATAGATAGATAGATAGATAGATGGATAGGATGCACCTGACTTGGGCGACATCCAGAAGCGATTCTGCTTGGCTGAACAGAGCCTGGAAGTACTCCACTTCAGACTTCACACTGCCTTCCCATGGCCAATACCTTTGTACATTCCAGTCAAAGAATAACACTTCCCACTTTCTCCCCTCTCCCTATTAGCCAAAGAAATCAGGCCCCAAAAGCAGCTTTACGGAGAGCATCAAGAGAGGCACGACCAATGCAGGTCCCTTCCCCTGGTTACCAAAGCTTACTCATTACTCTCAAGAGCAGCAGGTTAAAAGTGGATGGGCTCTACCTTGGGCAGCAAGAAGCCTTCAGGCTCTCAGGTGGCACTGGTCCTTTCTTCTTCTGTCCTTGTCCTCCCTCAGACTCGCGAGTTCTCAGGAGGTTTATTCTATTGCTGATGGGGAGGGATGAGATTTGGTGATAGTGGGTGCTGGATGGGCAGCTGCCAGTTACAGATAAGGTTTTGAGACAAAATGAAGGGCTTGAAGCTGCGGTAAACAGGAAAGGGTGAGAGGGCTCAAAAAGACATGCTGCAAAACAGACATCAAATACGGCTCTTTGTGAAGGCAGTAAAGGTATCGCAGTAAGAGGTGCTTGCCTTTAGTGGAACTTTGCTGATCTCCCGTTCCTCGCAGCCACCCCTAGTTTAAGCAAAAAATTGCCAAGTCGAGATGTCTCCAGGTGATCGTGTCTCCGTTAAGTGGTCGCTGGACGCAGCAAGTGCTGGACGCTCACAAATTTGTATAGATCCATTAAACTCGATGATTCTGCAGCTTTTTACAGAAACAGAAAAATAATTTCCAAGAAGCGTATTTTAGTTTTTCTTTTCCTTTTGCTAATACCAACCTGCATACTGCAGCCTGATTAAGTCCCTTCCTATCAGTAACGTACAACCTCTGAGCAAAATGAGAACTCACAGTTAACTCTGCATCTTTGCAGTCATCTTTTAAGCATCCTGTGTTCAGCTGGAGACGTTTTAGAGTTTCTTTGCTCCCTTGGGATTTCTTAAGGTGTATTTTGTTTCATTTAGCACACGTGGCCAAAGACAAAGTAGTGGAACAAGGGCAGGCTTGACAATTTTTATTTTACGCAATCTCTTGAAATCATTTTATGTTTCATACAAAACTGTAAATTATGGTAGTGCTCTGTAAGGCAGCCACTTTTCATCCATTAATCTCAGCAATTTTCCTGACTTACAGTGAACCCAAGAGATTTGCCTGGAGCCCCAAACAAGTATGTGGCAGCTCCCGAGCATGACTGTCATTAATGTTATAACCCATTCTTCAGCAGTGGCCAGCAGCTTCAGCCCTGCATAGCTTTCCAGTGTGTGGACTGTTGTATAAACATGCATTGAAAGGCAGTCACAAAGAGCAGAACTAAATTCTGCAGGCAGATGAAGTAAAAGTGAGAAAATGGGCTGGGAGATAAAAGAAGCAGCCTAACAAAGGACCTGGTGCAGTCAAGAGCATGGCCACAAAGACCAGAGCTGTCCCCTGAGGTGTTCACAGCGCAGCTGACTGCACAGCATCACCCATTTGCCAGGTACTATCACCTAAGAGTCACAGCTCCTCTTCTCTATTTTATTTATTTTATTTTTTATTTATTTATTTTGTAGAATTTATGTCTGGAATGTTGTTGGAGTAGAACTTGATTTTACTTTCTTCTCTCTATTATTTACATTTTAATTTCATGATTAATAATATGCCAGTAGTATGCCCCACTGTTACAGATATACTGTACAACATGATGTAGTTCTATTTGGTTTTTTGCTTTTAAAAATCACTAAGGCCAGCTTACATTATTTCTTCTTACGATCAAAACATCAATCAACTAAAGCTGTCCTTTCTTCCACTGGATGCTTTTTGCATTAGTTTGGCTGACAGGTTATTAACACATAACACAAAAAATTAAATTATGATTTGACATGAAGCCAATAAAATAATGAAAGCTTCCATTAAAATATATGTTTTTATTTTTAGAAGTGTATTAATATTCTAGAATGAAGAAGAATTTTATATTTTTTCTTGCAGTACTTTCTGTTGAATATGCTATGATTCTGCAAAAAGATCTCAATTCATGCAAGCTGTGTATTTTAATTGTGGATGCCCCACCCTGGAGTCACTCAAGGCCAGTTTGGATGGGACCCTGGGCAGCCTGATTTGGTGGGCGGCAGCCATGCCCCAGATGGTCTTTGAGGTCCATTCCAACCAAAGCCATTCTATGATTCTATGATTCTATGATTCTATGATTCTATGACTCTATGATTCTATGATTTTTTAACTGGGAAATTCTCCAATAGTGTATTTTCTCCAGCCTCTGTTCTACATGCTCAGACAAAATGTGTCACGATGTGAGACAGTAGGGAAATGTCAGAGGAGATGCTTGTATGGTATAGAGGGGAAGGAAGTCCAGGACCTTGAAGGCAAGGAAAAGAGCTTCACTGAACATGGAAAAGGATAAACTGCAGGTGAAGGAACCTGGCAACTGAAGTGGCAGAAAGGCAGCCTTGGGCAAGCCAGAGAGGACTACACTGGTGAGGGCAGTGATTATCTGGTAATGGGGGGAGGGTATGTGGGGGCTCTTTCAAGAGCCATTGGAAAGCTAGGAAGAAGGTATCTGGGGGGAGACAGGAGAGGTGTGTTTCCAATATGATCCATATCCTCCTGGATACTTTTTCAGCATTTGAGCAGCGTTGGCCATGCTGGCAAACAGGACTTTCCTACCCAACTGATGAACAACCCTTTGAAACTCATCTGAGGAGGACAGGAAAGCAGAAAGCGCAGTAAATCACCAGAGGCAGGAAGATAGGTAAGATATCAGGTTAGGTATTTGGAAAAATTTCTTCTCAGAAAGAGCGGTGAGGCACTGTCACAGGCTGCCCAGGGAAGTGCTGCAGTCACTGTCCCTGGAGGTGTTCAAGAACTGTGTGGATGTGGCACTGAGGGACGTGGTCAGTGGGCATGGTGGGGTGGGTTGGCAGTTGGGCTAGGTGATCTTAGAGGGCTTTTCCAACCTTAATGATTCTGTGACTCTATGAAACAAATGCAGATGTTCAAGGTCAGGTGCACTTCAAAGTGCTGAATGAATCCAGGTGGAAAGCAGGGAGCAGGAAGCTGCAGGCCAGGGGCCAGGGGAGTATGTCCCCTTGCAGGCAGCACAAGCGGTGCAGGGTGCTACCAACGAGCTGGGCAGGAGCCACAGAGCAGGGCCGGCTCTCACCTGATGGCTAAAAACCTGCTTGAAACCCCTCTGAGAGCTCTGCTTCAGATGCCCCCGTGGCTGCCTTGCAGTATCTCTCTCACTCTGAACGCTACTGCCAGTGTTTGCACCTCCTCTCTTGCAGGCTTTCCTGTGAGACAGAAATATGCTACAGCAATGACAGACGTGAGCCCATGGAGGCAACTGGCTGTCAGTATCTCCCCTGCTACAGCCCATCGCCAGTCTGCTGTAGAGTCCACATGCCATGCTCCACACACCCAGAATTGCAGACGAAGAGCCGTGTGGCATCACTGCTTTGGTGACACCATCCATATGCTGGTTCCTCAGCCACCAGCCAGGCTAAAACTGAAGTAAAAATGTCACCATATGAGGAGTGTCCTGGCTTGTCACCTCATGGTTGGGCAGCGGGGATTGAGTTTTTGTGTGGGCACTGGGGAACCTCACACCTCGAGGCTCTGTGCCACACTTCCCCTTTAGCTGCCGCCTGCTACCATTGTCACCACAACACTACTTGTGTTTATTTAACACATTCACCACAAAGTTACAGTTTCTGCTGCTTTATCTTCTGTTAGAGTAGTACCTTCAGAGGGGAAAAAAACGCACAGCGCTTTGTCTACCCAAGGACTTGTCAGCCCAAAGGTGACCACCACCTGACAGTAATATGGAGCTCCAAACCACTCAGGCCTCACAGGAGAGGCCATGGCCAAAGTGAATCTTGCCATGAGACAAACAGCACTGCCAAGTTCTCAGCTCCCACAGAGATGTACAGAGCACAATTGTTCAGCCCTAGACAGCTGTCCCAGAGGGTCTTCTTCACCCATGCTACCATGGCAGCTCCTCAGCATCGGGATGATGGCCATTAGTGGCTGAAAAGCTGCTACACCTACTCTTGTGGAAACCTTTTTCCTCCTACAGATAATCTAGATGAATCAAGCTTGAGCATGGGGAGAAAGCTTCAGTTCTGACAGAATACACCAGTAGCAAGAATGAGCCTCGGCCTGAGGATCAAGGGCCCACCAGCAGCTCAGGCCTTTGGTGGGGCTGGTGGGAGGCCTTGCCCCACACACACAGATGTCAGTGAAACAGCTGTTAGGGAAAGGTGGGAATAGAAACAAAGCTCAGACAGAATGTCCCAAGTTGGAAGGGACTCACAAGGATAACCGAGTCCAACTCCTGGCTCCACACAGGACCACCCAAACCCTGTATCTGAGAGCATTGTCCAAACACTCCATGAACTCCGGCACTTGGGGCCATGCCCACTGCCCTGGGCAGCCTGTTCCATGACCACCACCCTCTGATGAAGAACCTTTCCATAACACCCAACCTGACCCTCCCCTGTCACAGCTTCATGCTGTGCCATGACACCAAGTAAAACTGAGACCTTTCCCTTTTTGTCAGCAAAATGGTACATTTAGGTTGACTAAATTGCTCTGAAATTGCCAAGTTGATGGGGGGATTTCTGCCTCCAAACTAGAGAAAAACTTATTCTGACAAATTCTGGCCAAAATGTTATCACTTTTCATTTTTTGAATGTATCATTTTCAAGTACAACATTTTCTTTATATAAATAACTTCTTCTAAGCCTTCTTCCTCAAAAACACACAGACACTTAAAATATCAAAAAAACTTCCAGTAGAACTAAGATGTGTTGGTTTTGCTGATAGCAATTTTTTTTTCCATATTGGTCAGCAAAATACTGACTTGTATTACTGTAAAACAGTGTGTACTAATGCAGACACGTAGAAGCATATCTTTGGCATTGTTCTGCCCGTCTCCTGCAGCAGATGCTGGGTGCAGACAAAGAAGGTGGAAGCCAGGGAATCCACTGAGAACTGATGCTGACTTTGTTCGGGAGGAACAGCTGGTGGTTTCCTGTGGGGTCTGGACCACCTCCCTCTTCTCCATGCTCTGCTTTCCACTGCCAGCTCCAAAGCCACGCAGATAATGGCTTTGACAGCTGCAGACTTGCACAACCGCTCCATTTCACCAGAGCAGAAATCTGTGTTGCAAAATGCCCAGGACAGTAACTCATTCATAACAATGTGAGCAGGGAATGGGGTTTTCTCAATCACGTTTTGCAGCAGAGTCACTGCAGGGCAGTAAGAAGCAAACAAATACATCTCTTGTGTATGAGGTCCTTGAGAGCAAGACCCTTCTGTGCTCATCCCTTGGGCAATGCTACTTTCACATCCTGTTTGTTTCTCACTTAAGTTTTAAAATTCTTGCTGTCTTAACACCTTCTGAATGCCAGCACCTGGGCACCTCTGCTTTGCCTCAGGGTGGAGGGCTGAGTGTGATGCAAGCACAGACCAGTTAGTGAGATGACAGAAGACAGGGATGGATGGGATGCTGCTGGGTCCCTTAGCCCAGTTCCTGCCACATGGGTGTTCAGCCTGCTCCTATAGCCCCTGCTTTTCCGCAGCGCTTTACAATTCACTCTAGTGCTGCTCCAGCCTCACTCCAAGCAAAGCTGTCTTAATACTCAATCCAAAACTCCCTAGGTGTGATTTAAGTCAGTTATTTGTCCTATCTGCGGAAGACCAGGTGCTACTTTCTTCTGATTTCTTTAGAGTATTTATAGGTCTTGTTCCCCTTTAGTCTGAATAGATCAGTTTTTTTCCTTTTAGGTCATGCTTTCTAAATTGTTAATTGTAGCCACTGTTCTTTAGCAGCTGTCCAGTTGTCCTTAATCTTTTTCCAATACAGTGCCTGAAACCTGATGCAGAGCCCCAGCTGAGGTCTGACTCCAGCAAAGCAGGGCAAATGAGTCTCCTCCCTAGGGTAGCTGTTGGCTCCTGCAGTCACGTAGCACCACTGATTCATGCTTCCTTCTTTTTTCTCCAGAACTGCTGCCTTCCTCATTCCATACCTTTGGCTGAACTTGCTCCAGTACAGAACTGTTACTCCTGGCCTTTTTAATTTATCAAGGTTACTTCAAGCAGTCATCCTGTCCCTCTTTGCCTTTGAAGCTGCTCCTAAGGCGGTGGAAAGCAGAAATAAAATTATGAAAACCTGCAAAGGTTCTTCACTCAGAGCATTAATGAGAATGCTGACTCCTGCAGGGAAAGAGAGTACTACAGGGGTCAGTACTGTGTCCAGTTCTGTTAAACACCTTAATTAATGCTCTGGTTAACAGGGCAGAGTGCACTCTCAGCAAGTTTGCTGATGACATGAAACCAGGAAGAGGTCATGCTGCCATCCAGAGGGACCTGGACAGGCTGGAGAATGGGCTGTCAGGAACCTCGTGAAGTTCAACAAGCAGAAGTACCAAGCCCTGAACCTTAGGAGGAACAACCTCAGGCACAAGCTGAAGCACAAGAGGTTCCCTCTGAACTTCAGGAAGCACTTTGATGTGTGGGTGATGGAGCACTGGACAGGTTGCCTGGAGAGGTGGTGGAAGTACGCATCTCAAGGAGATGGTGTGGTCCCATCTCTCCCATCTCACCCTGCCCTCCCCAGGGACAAGAGAGGTTTTGTTCATGCTGCTGCCCACAGAGAGGTGTGAGGAAGGTTTGGTAATGCTGCAGATAAATCTGTATCTAAGCTGCTGGTAAACAGGAAGCTGCCGAGAAGCTTCATGCTCCTTCTCGGTTTTTTAGGTTCTTTTGGTCTGCTTTTTGTAGCTATTATTTTTTGCTTATTTCATCTCAGGAAACACATTTTCTGCCACCTCTTGCAGGAAATGTGCAAAATAGAAAAAGTGCTGAAAACCTCATGGTGAGCTCAGCCTGCTCAGAGGTTGGTCGTGAGTCAGAGCACCGGGCACAAAGGACACGGCAATTGCACTGGCAGAAGCCCACAGTCAAGCTGACAGTGGTGGTAGTAAGGCTAAAGGGATGTGACTGCAGAATACAGACACTTGTACATAGTTGTGCTATGATCAGACTTTGCGCCAGTATCAGCAGTGGCTTTCAAAGCCCTTTAGTCAAGAGCATCAGGGCACAGCTGCTGTCCACAGCTGCAGCACTAGGCTCTTTGGAATTTATTTTCAGCCCCAAAGGGCCACCAGTGCTCCAGCTGCCCAAACCAGGCTCCCTGCCACCCACTGCAAAGAAGAGCAGCCCCTCCAAACTCCTGCTGCAGAGCTTGCTGGGGAGAGGGACAGCCACCACAGATACGTGGCCTCCAGGGATCAGTGCTCACTACCTTCAAATCCTGATCTCGCAGCTAGTGATACCTTCGAGCCCTTCATTAACCTGAAAAGGAATATGGTTATGCAGATGCATTTTTAGGAAGAAGGAAGGTGAGGCACAGCTGGACAAAGGTGGCTTTGCTGCCAAGTGGCTGACCTTGCACTGGTGGGATGGAGTTCACATTGTGCATCCACCCTTCATACCATCTCTTAGCCTTCACACCAAGGAGGACTCTTTAGGCTAGGGAGGTAAAGCAGAGACCCCATCTCCACCACCTACGCCTCCTCCTCCTCTCCTGTGGAATGGGAATAGACATGCACAGCTCAGTGAAAATAAGACATGCAGCCCAAAACATTCTGAAAAATGCCTGGTCCAATGAGAATCTGCGTTGGAGAGAGGAGACTTCCCTGTACTTTCCAGTACATATGCTCGAGGCAGGTTTCCTTCTCAGTGACAACCTGCAGTTTCATGTTTTCTTAGTTTATTCAAAGTGCAAGAGGGATTCTTCTGGGTTCCAAATGAGTGGGACAAAACAAATGAATTTTTGCCACTGCATAGGAAAAATCTATATTTCCTTTTATGACACACAGATTTATTTATTTATTTATTTATTTTTCTGTCTTACTCTTTTCTGATACACTGCAATAGATCCAAGAAGCATCAAGATTTTGTACCTTCCCCTTTTCAGGTTTATAGGTATAGGATTAGAAGTCAAACATTTAGTTCAGACATTGCGGTCACTAGGTATGAATGTGTATTTCTGACCAAGACCAACCACAAGACCAGCATTCACATGCAGGACTCATGGTAATCTCTCCACTTTTCTTGAGGACAGCAAACAACACCCAAGAAATCTGGAAGTTGACATCTGAGCCACAAGGCTTTACACAATCTTTGCAGAAAAAGGAAGTTCTTGGATTTGACTCAAGTAATATTTAATATTCTATCATGAAAAAGATTGTCTTGGATGCCTGTGCTTCATTTACAAGCCACTCTGCTTGTTTCGTGATTATTCTATCAAATATTCATGAAGTAAATGCTGCCAAATTCAAAAAGCCTTTCCAGCAAGGGCCCAGAGTGCAGGTGATGGCGGTCAGCACTGGGAGACCCTCGCACCTCACTTTGCCAACAGCAGTTGTCAGAAACTGGGACAAAGAGGGTTTGCCCTTCTGATTGCTTAGGACTTTTATCAGAATGAGGTGTCCAAAGGATAAACTCCAATGAAAGAGTGGTGAGGCACTGGCACAGGCTGCCCAGCGAGGTGGTGCAGTCACCGTCCCTGGAGGTGTTCAAGAACCATGTGGATGTGGCACTGAGGGACATGGTCAGTGGGCATGGTGGGTGAGGGTTGGCAGTTGGACCAGGTGATCTTAGAGGGCTTTTCCAGCCTTAATGATTATATGATTCTATGAAAGACAGATCAGAAGATCCCCCACTTATTCTTGCTATGTCTCGCTTTAGTTTTCTAAGTCTTTCAGTTTTAGAAAATTTAAAATGGAAAATTAAAACAGAATTTTTCCACTGCAATGCAGTAAAATAGATCAAAAGAGCAAAATGAAATCATACCATTAAGAAAAGAAGATGCACAAGGTTTGGGGGTTTTCTTTGCCTTTTGAAATGTGAATTGGGATTCTGATAAGACATCAGACGGCAGCTGACCACAGGTACCACAAGAGGTTAACATTTGATGTACTTCTCAGTAATGCACGCTGTTTAAGTATGAGTGTGCTCCTAACATGTTTTCTTTCATCTTGTCAGTGTTAAGCTTTGTGGAAAGCACATCTTCCTCCTCTCCCATTGCACAAAAGGAGGAGGTGACTGTACAGAGAAATAACACAGCTGTCTTGAGCCTTTGTAGAACCTCTGATAGAGAAAGATTATTACACCTCTCACCTTGTTAAAAACTCAGCCCTGCCTGCACCAGGGAATCACTCACAAGCCTAACATCCAGAGAAGCTTTTAGTAAAAATTTGGGTTTTCTTATATCTTAGGTCAGGGGTCCCAAACTATGGTCTGGTGGTGGCCAACATCATGCCACGGATCCTCAAGTGTTACAGGACCTGCCAAGAGAGGCTTTCTCCAGTCTTCCACCAGATTTCTGATCCCAAGGATGCTTGGTGGTCTTCCAAGAAACTAGCTAGGAAGAAAATTTGTGTAGGCTTTTGGGCATGCATGCAACAAACAAGGAATCTAAGAAGCAAACTGAGGAGTCTGGAAATGACGCTGAGAGGTTGATCTGGCAATAACCTAGCCTCAATTACATTGAGCACAACTCCTGTTTCACCACAGCTGTGCATGCTCAAGGGGTGCAGCAGAAAGGTCTGCCTGCTCTGGCTGAGAATAAACCTAGTGCAAAAATATAAGGCCTCGGTTCTGCCAGGAAAGGAAGAGTCTCCAGCAGGGCCAGCAAAGCAGCCGGCTCACAGCTCAGTGGCATCACGAGGTGCCCTGAAGTCACCCTCCTAGCCCGCGGCCAACAGAGATGCAAGGTGGGATGGAAGAAGGGGCCTAACCTGTGGCAAAGGAGCAGCAGGGAGAGAATTTTCATGCACAGAGAGAAAAATCATGCTCTCATAAAAGTCAGCCATGGATATGAGGTCTCCTGAAACAGAGGTCTCCTGTTTCACTTGAAGCATTTCTGGAGATCTAGCTAGGTACGTAAGGATGACCATTTTGCCACCACTAAAGTGTGAACACGCAGTGCCCAAGCTGAACACATTCTCTGTTTCCTTCCTAGAACACCTGATCTTCAAATCCTCTCTTGTCTCAGGTCCAGATGCTAGGGACCAGCTTACAGCAGGTAGAAGCCCCAGGTTGCTGGCACTGGCCTGCTGCCACCAGAACACACAGGTGCAACAATGTGGGAATAGGGGATGCTGGAGTAATCAAGTTTGCAAGCAAGTGCAGGTGCAGCTGCAGGAGGAGGCATGGAGCAGCAGTTTGGCCTCATGGAGTCCGAAATACAAAAGGATGGTGCAAAAGGGAAATGACAGGGCCAGTGAGAAGGTTTGGGCAGGCTGTGCCCCACGCTAGGTTGGCAAAATACATTCCCATTTGCATGCCTTCAGATGCTACCTACCTCTCCGTCAGTTCTGCTTCAGCCTCCTCCTTCTCCTCCTGGGCTGGTGCTGTGGGAGCTGTGCGGAGGCAGCGGGTGGCTGCAGGCAGGAGCAGTGTTCAGCGCAGGCAGCAGCTGCTGGCTGCAGGCTGCCGGGATGTGTGGGCAGGAGCAGAGGCTGGCATGGAGACAGCGCTTTGGGCACAGAGGCTGCCCCCCTTCTGAGTACTCAGCTACACTTACAGTCCAGTTTTTTGGACTATGTGTTGCTCAGTATGAAGGCTGCAATCTCCCTGATGGCTGTGGCTGCCAGCTGGCTTCTCTGCCTCAAATTGTGAGATGTGATCCTGGCCTGAGACTCTGCCCCAATAGCCAGAGCTCCCTCCAGCAGTAGGAGAAGTCTTGGGCTCACCCACCTCAACCCTCCTCTCCCTGGAAGCCAGCACCAACATCCTGATGGCCAGAATGTCCAGGGGCAGGGGCTGCCTTGAGATGTCATGGGATGGCAGAGGCCACCAGAGGACATCAGAGGCCACCATGGGAGATCAGAGTCAGACATGAGGGACATCCAGGGGGCATCCAGACAGCATAGGAAGGGCAGCAGGAGGAGGGATGCATACAGTAAGCTGTCCAGACCCAGTCACTGCAATGAGTCCAACACACGTAGATACAAATGTCTCTAAAGCGCCTGGACACACACGTCCCCAGTACACCTAGAAACAGGTGTCTTGGTGTTGGCATGCTGGGCATTCCTTGCATACATGTCCCAGCAGCTGTGGGCACACAGACAGAAAGGTTTGGGTGAGCTTTGCGTAGAAACAATTCACTTCCCCTGAAGATATGTTTGAAATAAATCACTTCCATTGAGGATATGTTTTGGACTGAACATGTGGCTGTGCTGCTGCTGAAATATTGCAACACTATTATTTCCTTCATGGCTGCAGCCAGTTTTGGGTGATCGATCTGATCCTGCCAATGTCCAGCCTCCCTCCGCTCTTTTGGGCCCATATTGCCTGGGGAAAGCAAACCTGACATGATGTGAAGTGCAACCAAAAGGAAAACCAGAGCTCCTCCTGCCTCTGCAGCAAATCTTCTCTGCAAACCAGAGAAACCTGCACTTTGAAGGAGTTTCCAGGATAGCCTCAGTGTCCACAGAGGACTTCATGGTTGCAGGGAACCTCCACCTCCTGTGTTTGCACTCGAGCTGTTTGACAGCAGAATATGGGCCGTATGGACAGGGGGGCATCCATCTTACTGCAGGTTCTGCCCAGACTGCATACACATGGCCAGCTCTGGCAGAGCTGGGGGAGGAATTTCCCTCCAAGCGGCAATCATGGCTGGGGAGCGCAGTCAGTGCCTTCACCTCGCCAGCCCACAGTGAAGCACAGCCAAGCTGCACTTCTGCCACCTGCAGCAGAGAGGCCTTGTAGCACCAGAGATAGGCGAAGAGCTGAGGTGATCAGTGAAGTCGGGTAATGAAAGTGAAGACTGGGGCACTGTGAGGGAGAGGCCAAGAGGTGCCATGGACATCCAGGACAGGTTGGATGGGCAGTGTAGCACCCAGAGGGAAACAGCAGAGGCAAGAGTAAATGTCCTGCATGGCCTTCAGCCTTGGCCATGCTTGAGCTCATCTTTCTTCCTAAGCCTCTCTCTTCTGTGTCAACCTGAGCTGCCAGCATCACCAGATGGAAAGACACGATCTTCTGCCACTAATGAACACTTACCTCATCCTGTTGCAAACTGAGAGCAGGACCTGGCCACCAAGCATCCGGTTCCCCTTTATGTGAAGCTGATTTGAATACATGCCTTGGTTTCCACTTTTGGCACACAGCTGCATGCCTGTCTGGCTCTGCAGAGCAGGTGGCTGGGTGCCCACACACCTGGTGCTCTGTCACCAGCAGTCATCAGCTCCTCATCATGTGCCCTGGAATTGCTACTTAATGTCTCAGAAAAAGGGGAGACATCTTCCAAAGTATGCACGATTCTTCCCCTTGCCCCATAGTTTTTCAGTGTTGTGAGGATCAGTCTTACCCAAGATTCCTGCCCAGCAGAGGGCAGGGGACATGGACAAACAGCGCCAGCTGGGTCATGGCAGCCAGGACATAATCCACTCTGCGTGACCGATATTTGCCATGACCACCATTTACCCGAGACCCTGGTCTTTGTCTGCCAGTCTCACAGCTCAGGTTCAGCCACCTATTCTGTGGTGTAATTTTTCTGCTACCCTAAAGACACGCTACTTTCTCCAAACATACACTAAAATATAAGATGAAGTGTCTTGGGAAGAGATGAATTCAGGATGTGTTGCAGGAGCTTTGCCTTCTGGAGGCAGTTTCATCTCACACCCCCATCTAGGATCCAGTCGCAATGAACAGCAGGACTTGGGGGCTCCAGGTCTGACCCCGTTTCCAGCAGCCCAAATGAATCGAGGAGGAAGAGATGGGGTAACTACAGCAGTGGTGTGCTGTAGCACTGCTCTTGTTTTGGGGAGCTCTCCTGAGACACAGCAGAACTGGCTCTCTGAGGTAGCACAGAGCAGATGGATGTGGTGCCAGCATCTGGCCTGAGGTCCTGATGTCAAAACCTGCACTGTTGAAACATCCTGAACATTCACTATCACACATCAGACCCAACTGGTGTCATGGGGACTGTTGGTGTTGCTGTCCAGTGCGCAACAGGGAGCAGAAGTTACAAAACTTCTTGTGTGAAGGAGAGGGCCAGTGCCAGGGCTGGGAGGGAAGGAAGTGGGAAGAGAAAGAGGCATGAAGGCCGCACTGTCCTCACCCACCCCACTGTCTGCTTTTCTTTTTGTACATGTAAAATTAAGAATTTATATATTTCTGAATGCCACAATGCCTCCAGTTCCACAGCAGGACCACAGCTCGCTCTCTACCTCAGCTATGTTGAGATTGAGAAGTTACTGGAAGAGGTCCCTCCAGAAAAAGTTTCCAATGTTTTCTCTACCCTAGAGTGGAAATATGCCTCAGCCTTTGACAAAAAACATTTTGTCCAAAGCATTCCTTTGCCATTTGAGGCAGAAAGATACAAATAAAATCAACCTGCAAGCAAGAATCGTAGAATCATAGAATCATAGACTCATAGAATCACCAAGGTTGGTACAGGATCATCCAGTCCAACCATTTGCCTATCACTAATAGTTCTCATTAAACCATGTTCCTCAACACAACGTCTAAACGTTCCTTGAACACCTCCAGGGTTGGTGACTCCACCACCTCCCTGGGCAGCCCGTTCCAGCACTTGACCACTCTTTCGGAAAAATAGTATTTCCTAACATCCAGCCTGAATCTCCCCTGGTGCAACTTGAGGCCATTCCCTCTCATCCTATCACTAGTTACACGACAGAAGAGGCCGACACCCAGCTCACTACAACCTCCCTTCAGGTAGTTATAGAGAGCAATCAGGTCTCCCCTGAGCCTCTTCTTTTTCAGACTGAACGATCCCAGCTCCCTCAGCCGCTCCTCATAAGGCCTGTGCTCCAGACCCCTCACCAGCTTCGTTGCCCTTCTCTGGACACGCCCCAGGGCCTCAATGTCCTTCTTGCAGAGAGGGGCCCAAAACTGAACACAGCACTCGAGGTGCAGCCTCACCAGTGCTGAGTACAGAGGTAAAAGAAGAAAACCACTTCCCATTGCTATTAGTCATCTTCCACTCGCCAGGTACCAGAACAATCTCAGCCTTCTGCTGCAGAGCTCTTCAGGTTTTTCCATTAAATCTAATGTGCACTGTGAATGCAGGCAGAATTTCCACTTTCCTACTTTTGTCTGTATTTAAATTTCTTAATGTTCCTACATATCATAAAGATGCAGATGTAAGCCAGGGTGCAAACAGTGTTATTTTTTGCTGTCATCGTTAAAAAGAAATAGAAATTGCTCTTTCAGCATAAAAGAGCAAAACTATTTCCTGTGTTGCCCATGTACCTAGCTCTGGCAGATGTTTTTATCATCTCTTTTTGCCAGCTTCTCCATACTTTCATCGCCTATCTCACATGGATAATTAAGAACAACCCTCATTAGTGCTTATGAGTGATGTGGCTGTACCTGGGTGGAAGCCAAGACAGTGCAACATATCACAGCATCATTGAGAAAGGGAACATTGAAACCTAAATATCTTGTCATCACACTGGGTGTGAAAATAGCTTGAGGTAGGGGAACTGTGAAGAAAAAAAGCACGCTGTCTTATCAAAAATCCACAGAGAATGCAATACTTATCCAATCAGACTTGGTCAGATTGCACTCCCATTTGAAACTCCATTAAGGTGCCACTGAGCCCTGACTTCACCCACTCAAAGAGAAGGTCTTCAGTTTGTTGGGTCCCCAGGGTTGCCCAGCCAGCCCTGCCCAGGGCCTCCTTTCCCTCACCTGGGACACATTCACACCCACAGTGCTGTTTTTGGGAGCTCACACAATGGTGTAGTCCCACCCCATGTCCCTGCAGGTCCAGGGCAGGTGGAGGAGATGGGCACTGCCCCACTCACCTCCCACTGCTTCCCCTTGGGGAACATTATGGAAAGTCAGCACATGAGGTTTCAGCTTTTAAATGCTACCCTTGCCTCTCTTTGTGTTTTGCCATAGAATCATAGAATCATTAAGGTTGGAAAGGCCACTAAGATCATCTAGTCCAACCAGCAACCCATGCCTGTGATCACTCTAGACCATGTCCCTCAGTGCAGCATCTACCCTTTCCTTGAACACCTCCAGTGATAGTGACTCCACCACCTCCTATGGTGGTTTGGCTTTGAAATGATGCTTGCACCTTTAAAAACGAAACAAATACCAAGCAGGTTCTGCCATACACTACGAGATATTTTGGTCTCCGGTAGATGGGTGTTTTTCTTCTCTTTTCACTAATAACAAACCCCATAAATTTTCATTTCAAGTGTACCTGCAAATTCCCTATTGCTGCTGAGATTTTCATCTCACTTCACAATCAAACCATAAATCACCTACACAGATGCAGTCAGTGCACAGAGCCCTGCAGGAGAGATGCAGCTGTCTGAAGGAGACCACGGGTCCAAGAAGCAGCCCAGCTGGGCACTCTGATCAGATCTGACCTCCCAGCCACTCTGTTCACTTGTAGCAGGGGCAGATGCAAGTGTGGATGTAGATGCTGCATCCACCTGCTGAAGAGCCGGCGCTCAGCTAAGCCTCCCTTGGAAGAGCTGCAGCTGCGCAAACCCCTGCTAGGCACCACTGCCCATGCAGGGCAGAGGCTCACCCTGTCCGAGCGTGCCACCTACTGCCAGCTCACCCCCCTGCACTGCCTGCACTGCGCAGCCAGGGCAGGCAGTGTGCTGGGCACTCCTATCACATCAGCTGGCCTTATTCCAAAAATGACACTAATCTCTGGTCTTAGGAGCCTGTTATTTTTCACAAGCCAATCCAAGAAATCCATAAAATCTCATAGGATTCTGAAAAACTTCCCTGAGCACGCACATGCCTCACATCCTTGAGCTGGATGGAAAAGGACAGTGCTGCTGTGGCTGGGCACAGGCAGCACAAGCTGTCACCCATCAGGACGGGCATCCCAGCAAGCAGCCCTTCCTGGATCTTGGGGGTCTCCTAAAACATGTGTGTGGGCTAGGGAAGTTCATCATATCTGAAGCCCAGGGAAGCAGCTCTAGTCAAGTCAGCAAAATGCTGCCAATTTACTTTGACTGAAAATCCCCTGGTAAATGTGTTTTGATGGAGAACTGCCCCACGGTTCCTCCAAAAGCCATGGATAGATACTGTCACAATCCATCCTCACTAATTGATTCCCTGTATGCTCAATTTTGTATCCTGGCCAGCAGCCTCCACAGGCTGGGAAAGTCTTCACCAGCCACACTGCATCTGCAGCAACAGGTGCCATCTTTTGCCATTAGTGGGAAAAGAGAGAACATGAACAGGGAGCTGAGCTGTTTGGTATCTCAATGATAGAAGAGAGCTTGAAAGTGAAGGGCTTTCTGAGGCTCATCTGCAGACTGACAAGCTCTCCAAGAATCTTGCTTTTTTTTCAGTCTGTGTCAGCTGCTGTTTAAAACCTCCTTCTGCAAACCTCATTTTGCTCGTATCAACCACATAATGCTACTGCTGGTCTTATGCAATGCAGCAGCGGCTCACAATGGGGTTTGGCAGAAGTCCGGCTTCTCAGTGCTGTGGGAAATTCTATAGTAAAAAAGAATCTCACTTTGTTTCAGAAGAAGAAACAGTAGCTTGTGACAAAAAGGAAGGAAACACAGAAATTGCTCTAAAATAACGTCGGCTGAGCTGGGAGTCCACACTGAGAGCTGCAGTGTCCACCTCTAGGAACACCCAGAACATCAGCACCCAGAGCTCAGCCATGCAGGGTCCTGAGGCTCAGGGAGGGCCGAAATAGCACAAGAGCTGGAACTGAGCTCAGGACTGGTTTATATACTTTGTTTGGTTGCTTCATTTCACACGGCTGTGATGGAGTGGTGGCATTTGGCTGCATCTTCTGAGAGAGAGGCCACCAGAGAGCCCCAGGCCCAGGCAGCATAGTATCAATGGAGAAGACAAAGATGCCTCTGCCATGTGAGTTGAGTGGAGGAGCAATCCTGTGGGACTGGAGCTGCCCCCAAGTTCCCGCTGTGCAACCCAGAAGCCAGGGAGTAGCTTCAGGAAACAGCTTGCCAGCCCTTGTTGCACAAACCTTGTCTGCTCTGCGTGTACTTATCGCAAGACCTCACCAAAGGACAGATGGCTGGAGATGTTATGAAATGTCTCAGGAACTGGAATATTAAGATTTCGTCTCGGTCCATCCGTGCTTCACACACAGAGCCCCTAGTGTTGCCGCCTGCTGTGGAATGTGCCTTGCATCTGGTTTTTGGCTGAAGAACAGTTTGGGTGGGCTCACTGCTGCTGGCCACCTGCCTGCTCATACTTGGGTGCCGAGGGATGCACACGAACCTCATGGATTCAGATGGAAACAAAGCAAAGTGCGGTGGCTGCACTAGGATGAAGCATTTTGAGCAACAATGAATCTTCCTTACAAGGAGACAAGCAAAATGTTGGAAGGCACGACAGCAAGCCATGTCTAGCTGTATTTTAACACACACATTACTGGGCTCAGTCTGAACATCTCAGGCAGCGATATTTCTGGCCAAATCTGTGAAAGGAACAGCTGCACTCACAGTGACAGCCAAGGGAAAGGCTTCTTCTCTGAAAAGCCTTCTGAAAGCATGGGCTGAGGCTCTCAGGGTGGGTCTCACACACGGCCACACAGAGCTGGGGTAGCCGACTTGAGTTGAACCACAACCATTGTTTCCCTATCCTTTCTTAACACCTGGGGAAAAATGTCTGATGAGAGGGGGTCCCATATTAAAACAAAGTTTTTGCAAATGCACCGTTTTCAGGCTGTGCCTCCAGCCTGCCTCAGGCCTATAAGCAGACGTGCCATGCGAGGAGGAAGTGCTGGATTTTGGAGAAGTGGTGGCCAGAACAGCACGGGAGTGTTTTTTGTTGCGGTTGTGTTTTAGTGGTGTAAGTTTTAATTGCCTCATTGTTAACATAAACAATTCTCAGAATGTAACTCTGGGTCTTTCTCATCAAATATGATTTTGCTTTAGCTCATCAGTGTATCCAACAGAGACCTGGGAAACCAAGGCGCTGCTCTGGAAATATCCTCACACAAGGAAATTTCTCATCTATGTCTTTCATCTGTTAAAACTTCATTTTAACTCTGAAAAGTCAAGTTTTGCTTTCCCAAGGCCCAATGAAGCCCCAGGCTTCGTCCCATCCCATTTGAAAGCCCATCAAGTTTCAGCCTGATGAACCTTCAGGCTGTCCCACCCACCCGTTGTACCTTGCCATCAGGGTGTTTTAACAGCTGCCATGCCCCGACCACTCTGCACTTCTCTCTTCACCCTAATTCCAAGTGTAACTGGAGAACATCAGCTTTTCGTGCTCTCCAGAGAGAAATAGCCATTGCGTGCAGCAAGGCCACTGTGTATCATCTTCTGCAAGATGCAAAGAAAATTAGAGGTCAGTGGTGGGCAGAGTGGTTTCTCTTTTTGTTTGTTATTGTTTCCCTTGGTTTCATAATATTGCCTTCTTCACTGGCTGCAGTGGGGAGCAGTGATTTTGTGGGGTTGGCAGCTCAGCAACTGTGTACGCAGGTCAGGTCTTGGATCATCACAACAGCTGCAGTGTGGTCATTCCAAAGAGCACTGAGCAACTGGGGCTCAGAGAAGAGGGTCCATTTTCCCTGTTTCAGAATCATTCCTGCAGGAACTGGCCCAGCAGCAACACTGGGCCTCTCAAGGCAGCCAGGGCTCCTGTAAATCAGTACAATCTGTCCAGAGCAGGACCATAGGATGCTGCTCTCCCCACCCAAGATGTAGTATACAACTTCTTTAGGCATCTTTATTTGGAAAAAAAAACCACAAAAAACACTGAGTGTTTAAAGATGAAACACACCGGTAGCAACAGAACGCTACAGAAAAATACAACTATGTTCAGCAAGTTGTCCCTAGCTGTACAAATGAATTCATGAATTTTATGTGGAAGCATTAGTTTTGCTAGGCTTTAGAGGGCAGGCACACATTTATTTCTCCCAAAGGTAAAATGCACTCTTCTGCCTTGCTCATCATCTTTATTTTGTGACTGAGACAATTCGTAAGAGATTAGAGTGAACTTCTTCATGCACATTTTACTTAATAGGATTCTTAGATAGCTTTAAGATTGCTGATTAAATATATGGCATAGTCCCTGTGAGTTCTTTAAGAGCAGCCAATCTTGCAGTATATCATTGGGAGTATACAGTATAGAGAGAGACACTGCATGTGTGCATGTGTGACAGTGTTTAGCAGGCTGTAGAAACCTGCAGATCTGTTCTGCTTTATTCATGAAAATAAGAAGTTGATCTGCTCTGTTTGATCTGCCAAGAAAACCAGCTACTAATAACTGGAGTGTTGCTCTTTTCACAGCTGAGTAACAGAGCGGTTATACTTGGAGCAGGGAGAAAAGTGGTATACCGGTCACTGCCTGGCCTTTGAGAAGTCCTCTAGTGTTTACTGCCTTGCCAGTACATCACTGCTAAGAGAAATCAGTTATGTGTCAGACACAGAAATCAATCTTTTCATTTACAAAAATCACGCTAGAAAGGGGGCCGGATTCCTCCTTCGCTTTACACCCAGGGCTGTAATGATGCTGGCACAAAGCCTGCTGCAGGCAACAGCAGTCTGCATGCTAACCATCTACAGTACCATGCAGCCTCTTTGGCCAAGGCTGCTTCTACCCAAGCACTCAGATAGCTCCTTAAAAATGTCCATGAAATCTGCTGAGCAAAGAGTCCTGGGCTCAACATGCCATTTCCATCATAAATGTTGTGGTCTTGCAAAATGGCCGTGTGCTGGAAGAAGGACTGAGGTTCCCCAAGATGGGTCACCAAAATCCAGCTCATCCCACTGACAGCAGGCCACTCACTGAGGCGTTTGTTTCATGCTCTCACTCCTTCCCTTCCAACACAAGAAAGACATAGAGTTGTTGGAGCAGGTCCAGAGGAGGGCCACGAAGATGATCAGAGGGCTGGAGCACTTCTCCTGTGACAACAGGTTGAGGGAGTTGGGTTTGTTCAGCTTGGAGAAGGTCCTGGGGGACCTCATTGTGGTCTTTCAGTACTTGAAGGGAGTTTACAAGCAGGAGAGGGACCGACATTTTACATGGTCTGATAGTGGTGGGACAAGGAGGAATGGTTTTAAACTAAAAGAGGGGAGATATGAGCTAGATGTTAGGAAAAAATTCTTTCCTCAGAGGGTGGTGAGGCACTGGCTCTCGATGCCCAGAGAAGCTGCGGACGCCCCATTCCTGCAGACATTCACGGCCACGTTGGATGGGGTCCTGGGCAGCCCGATCTAGTCATTGGTTCTATGATCCTATGATTCAGTCCAGAGGCTTGGTTTGGGATAGAAGTAAAGACAGCAACTCACTCAAAGGCAGGGTGAGAGTGAAAATGCCAGATATTCCCCCTCCCTCAAACTCTAGAAGAGAGGAAACTACTGCAAAACTGTAATAAAGGGCTCCAGGGTGTGTTTGCATCTTTTGGGAAAGGAGAAGTTGGAGAAAGAAGAAAAGATCACATCCTCATTGAGGGAAAAAAAAAAAAAAAAAAAGACTTTGCTGCCAATTTCACCTCCATGGCCACTTTGGATGAGGGGGAAGGCTGCTGCTTCAGCAGTGCAGTGATAGCCCTTCAGCTGTGGCTAACAAATGTCATCTTTTGCACAGCAAATCCTCCAAGTGCTTGTCCTGTGTGTACAAGTGCATACCATAGGCTGTCCCTGCCCTGACTGTAATGGAACTTGGCATGTAAATGTGAACGTACATATAAATTTTGGAAGCCAGGTCCTGGCTCTTTATCTGAGATGTTTATGCCTCCCCAGACATGGGTTTCCACAGGACTGATGGCCAGGACTGAGAGACAGAACTCAAGGGCAACATGAGGCTAATGAGAAGCTGAGTTTACAGTATGTGTGTCACCTGCCTCGTGAAACCCATGGGGCACAAGTGTGAGCACCAGCCTCAGAAAAAAAACCCAACTCCAGAGCAGATTCTGCTTTAAAGACTGGGTAATATTGTTTTTTGCTTAACCAGGCCTCTTGGGGCTGTGTAGAACTGAACTGGCCAAGGGAAGCCCTGCTGACTTCTCATGGAAAAAAGGCTGAGATTTTTATCCCCCCCCCCCCCCCCCCCCAAAAAAAAAAAGAATTGTCACATTTAGGTGGTTTTTTTTCTCCTGTCTGTCATGGTTTTGTGATTTTTGGTTATTGGTATTCCACATCATAACATCATGTAGTGGATATACCTGGTTCTCAGAAGAGAAGGACTACTACAGTCCCCATGGCACTTTGCTCCTTTGTTACCATTTTCCAGCCTGAGGGAAAAGATAAAAGGTCACAGTATAAAAACTTGCAGATCACGAGACCTCGTCCCTTTTCCGCCCGTCTCTCATCTTGGCAGCACCTCGCTCTCCAGCCGTCTTATCGTCGGTAGTAGAGTAAGGCCTACCTTGATTTTGGGACATTCTCTCTCTCTGCATTGGATTTATCAGCTTAAATTGTAATTATATTGTATTATAGTGTGTTGTTTTGCATTCCGATATCTTATTTAGTAAATTAGTTTGTTTCTCCTCAGATTGTTGCCGCAGTTCTTTGCTCTCAGGTCCATCTGCCTACCCTTTTCCCCTTTCCCCTTTTCCCGGGACGTGGGCCTGTGGGTCCCCCATCCCCTTCGTCACGGAATCGGGCCTAACGCCCGTAAACTGTTGACACTGTCCCAAACTGAAATAAAAAGATGTTTAAGGAAGCAGACACCTGGAGAACATACATTGATTTTCTGATTTCACCTTTGCTTCCTGGGTAGGTAAAGAGCAAAGAAGCCCACAAAAACAGCTAACTTTTTTATCCTGAGAAACCTGGAGAACAAGCTATGAAGCTCAGGAGCTCCAGCAGAAGGTTGAATAAGGAGACCCCAAGATGCTCCATAGGTAGCTTCCATCATTGTTACATGGTGGTAGGAGACTTGTGAACTTCTCTGCTGTATTCCCCACTCCTAATGGGATTGGACCTTCCTGATGAAGATGAGCTTAACCTCACTTTCTCAGTGTAAATGCCAGGAACCCTTTCTGAGGCAGCTGTCTTGGCTGTCTCTGAGCTTGAAAAAAAATAACAACAACAATGAAGAATATGTATCTGCAGCTGACAGAGGAAGTCTAGCTGAATTTTCAGAGAAAAACAAAACTGAATTAGGGGCCTCTAATAATAACACTTCCACATTTCTTCATGATTTTTTTTTCCTGTGGTGCTCCAAGACAAAGATCAGTTCGTCTGAAAAAAACAACTTCTGGAAAATCAGAACCTTCTGGCCAAAAGCAAAAGAAATGATGAATGCCTCGCTGAGTGCTTCTCCCAGGATGTCGCTTATGAGACCTCACGCAGCCATATGTCCTGCCTTGGCTGCATCCTGCACTGGGTGAGGCTGAGAGCCAGCTGCCCCCTGTGCAGGACAGCCATGAGGACAATCAAGGTCTCCGCGCAGGGAGATGAGTAGTACGTAGAGTGCATCGTCTCCCTGCCCGCAGTGCCAGTACTCACTGACTTCCATCACAACAACGCCACCTGTCCCGATGTCACTGTGTGCTCCATCCCCTACGCCACTGCCTCTGCAGCAGGGGGTTGTGGGGCCACAGATACAGGCGAGAGTGGGCGACCTACTGCCACAGGAACAGGCTGTGCTGTTCAGGGAGCAATACTGCATCCTTGGCCCCATCCTGCCCTGCTTGCACCAGAAGCTCTCTGCCACCTGCAGGATCCACTGGTGGCAGGTCAGGTCTGCAGAGAGCCTCTTCCTGTGCTGCCTGTGCCTGCTGGAGCCAGACAGGGACGCCATGCTCCAGTGTGCACAGCCCAGCATGGGGCCCATTGCCGCATCACTCATCGATCAGCTCATCTACACCATCGTCAGCCATTGCAGCCAGGAGGCCTGGAGGCTGTGGGGCTTTGACAACAAGGGTACTGCCTGGGGGCAGAAGGACAGCCCCACAGCTGCCTCCCCACATGGGACCCTCACCCCCAGAGCTGTGCCCTCCGGCACAGTGGGTCCAGACATGGAAGAGCTCTCTAGCACACCCAGTACAGTTCTTCACAGAGGTCTTGGTGAACTCTGAACTTCCCACCACACCCAGCCCTGGGGAGTGGGAGCAGCCCCGCAAGGAGTCGGGGCAGGAGGCAGCAGGGCCCAGTGCCCAGCACTACCAGCCACTCCGCTCCAGGCCAGGGCAGGAAGTGCTCTTCAGGGGGTCTCGGCACCCCAAGAAGAGGAGGGCTGGCAGTGCCCAGCATGCTCCCCAGCCCTGCAAGAGGCAGCCCTCCCAGGACATCTAGCACAGCTTGCACTCCTTTTTGATAAAATAAAATAATAAAATTTTTAAAAAGACTACTCCACAGACAAAATCTTCTTCTTACCCAAAACACAGCTGGTGCTGCCATGTGCAGCTGCTGCTTCTGGAGGGATTTAACAGATGTGTCCTGTGGCACTTGGGGACACGGCTCAGTGCATAAGCATCTGACCTTTGAGTTTGACCAGGCCACACTGAGTGAGGAGAAACTGTTGTGGGTCACATATAAAATATACCATATAGTTAATGTATATAACTAAAAAAACTTAATTTTAATACATTTTGATTATTAAAAGAACAACAAACACATAAGTCTGGTGGGATATCTGACCTTTTTGTGAATGCATCAGTCTGGTTTGATGGCAATGGCTGCAACTCTCAGTGAGCTCTTGAGGTGTTCATCAGATTCTTGATGACTTTTTACTCTTCCCATGCTTCACCCATGAAAACAGCTATTCACAAATGTGCGTACTGTCAAAAAGTTATGCCAAGTGTAAGGCACAACTGACTGTGAAGCAAGGGGTGTTTCTCTCTGGTGAGATGGGGCTTGTAAAGGTCTGGTAAAGAGACCTGATCAGATTGTTGTGTTGAATATCTGATTGCAGTTCTATACATTCCATTTGAAAAGGCACAGGTGAAGTAATTTATACTGACTGAAAATGGGAGTGGCAACACTAGCAAAAAATTCATGATTTCTCCAGCACGCTTGAAACCTATTGTCAAATTCCTTTACCAAAATGGAAAGCACTGTTCACAGGACTGTGTTTAGTCAGTGTATCACAACACACACAATTATTTGCCATCACTTGAGTTAGTGCTGCTCTGCGCTCTCCCCGTGCCCTGGTGTCAGCCCGGGCAGGGTGTTTCGCGCACCGCTGTGCGGATGTTGTGGGGCCGACCGAGGCCGCTCGGCGGGGCACAGCCGCCGCCATGATGGCACGGGGCAGGGGGCGGCGGCAGGGAGGCCTGAGCCGGGCTGCGGGCGGGACGTGGCTGCTGCAGTAAATACAACGCGGAAGTTCTGCCTGTAATGCCAAGCAAAGCACGGGCTGACGGCTTCGGGCGTCAGTCCTGCGTGCCTCAAGATGGCAGCACGGCACCGCCGGAGGACCTGCGGTGGCAGATGTGTCAGGGCTGCTCGCTGCCATGGGGCCTCTTGCTACCAAACACCCCGCGTATCGCCTCCAGAACCGGGTGGCCATGTCCCTCAGGAGAGATGGTCCCTGGTGCTGTCAGCTGTGGCTGACCTTAGTCACCCACCAGCACAACGGCATCAGCTGCAAGGAGTGAGCCGCATTCCCTGCTCCCCTTTCCCTGTGCAGGCATAACTCTTCAGCCCTTCAGTCTTTTCCTGACTGTAGCAGGCAGATTCCGCTTTCCTAACCCAAAAGTGAAAATGGTACCAACACAATTTTGGCCTGAATCATGAAGTTTCTTTCTTGTGACTGCACTTCCAAATAAGCTAGTGGCAGGTCTCTCACCAGCTGCAGTCAAATTGGGATTCACAGAATCACAGAATTGTAGGGGTTGGAAGGGACCTCTGGATGTCATCGAGTCCAACTCCCTGCTAAAGCAGGTTTCCTATGCGGGTTACACAGGAAAGTGTCCAGATGGGTCTTGGATATCTCCAGAGAAGGAGACTCCACAACCTCTCTGGGCAACCTATTCCAGTGTGCTGTCACCCTCACTGTGACAGTTTTTCCTTGTGTTTTTGTGGAATTCCCCGTGTTTCAGTTTGTGCCCATTGTCCCTAGTCCTATTTGCCTGGCCTCATCCACTTGTCTCCCACCCTTAGATATTTACAAGCATCGATAAGAACCCCTCTCAGCCTTCTCTCCTCCAGGCTGAACAGCCCCAGGTCTCTCAGCCTTTCCTCATAAGAGAGATGCTCTGTGCCTCCAGTAATCTCTATGGCCTTCCACTGGACTCTGTCTAGAAGCTCCCTGTCTTTCTTAAACGGAAGAGCCCAGAACTAGACACAGTAAATTCAAACACTATGCTGCAGGTAAGCCTTCAACTGATATAATGTTAATTTAGACTTTGAACCATTGGTTGACACCACTATTTATTTTTCTATACCTATTTTTAGCCCAATTTCATAAAGAAACAAGGCCTCTGTGACCGTGCTACCATTGTATGTTCACCTGACCGAATCTCATCCATCCTCCAAGTCTCAGTAACTTTTGATAGTGTCAACCAATTTCAACCATTGAGCTGAGATTACATTCTTACCTGCAATAAGGCTGGCAGGCAGGTGAAGCTGCTAGAAGGAGGTATCAGCTGGTCTGTACTGTTCCAGACAACCTAAAAAACAGTAGCAAATCGGAAGTCTTGTCACCTGAGATACTTACATTAAAAAAAATGCACCATCAATCTTCACATAGTAATAGTTTAACAATTAGTATCTTAGCTTCTGATTTAATTATTTAAGATACTGATGTTGTTTTGAGGGTAAATCTTTAGGATCTACCTGTTCGTGCTCCAGTCATAAGAGGAAATGATTCTGTTCTTTCCCAAAAATAGGACAAATAGGATAGTTTCACTGCTTCTTTTCTTCTCTTAAAACAGAAGCATCCAGAATAGGAGTTTTGTTTTCTTATTACTTTTCACAGACATTTTATTTTGACTGCTGTGGTTCTCTGAGGTAGCTGCTAGAATTTGCAGGGACAAATGGATGAAGAACAGTATCCATCTGATTTGGATGACAACTACTCATATGCATACTTTCTTAATGAAAGCAATGTCTGCGAAATGGGCAACTATTTTATATTTTACACCCATCTTACTACTGTTCTCTACACTCTGGCATTTTTGCTCAGCCTGCTAGGAAACACCCTGGTGTTATGGATCCTATTCAAGTATGAAAACCTTACGTCTTTAACAAACATCTTCATCATGAATCTTTGTGTCTCTGACTTAGTCTTCTCGTGCATGCTGCCATTCTGGGCAGTGGACCAGACCTTCGGGTGGATTTTTGGTGAGTTCCTTTGCAAAGCAGTGAATGCCGTTTTCTCCGTTGGCTACTACAGTGGTGTTTTCTTTCTAACTCTCATGACTATTTTACGGTACTTGTCTGTTGTGAGCCCTCTTTCCACTCTGAGATCCCAGACACAGTACTGTGGTTCTCTGGTGTGCTTGTTAGTTTGGACTTGCAGCATTTTAATTGTGGTTCCTGAGATGATTCACACCACAGTGTTAGAAACCTTGGGAGAGGTCAGTACCTGTGATTATGATGACTGGAGATGGAAAAAAGTGGACATTTATCTGAGAAATTTACTCTTCCTGATTTCCTTTGGGATTATCGTATTCTGTTACACCAATATACTGATAATTCTGCTTAGAGCAAGATCTCGCAGAAAGCACAGAACTGTGAAACTCATCCTTGTTATTGTGGTAGCTTTCTTCCTGAGCTGGGCACCTTACAACATCCTCAGTTTTATGCTTACTTTTCCACCGGCTACCTGTCAGTATGAAAAAGACACTCACCTCGCCTTTCACATCAGCCGTAAAATTGCTTTCTCCCACTGCTGCCTCAATCCCGTGCTCTATGTATTCGCTGGAGTCAAGTTCAAGAGGCACTTGTTTCGTTTATGCGGACAGTATTTACCCTGTGGCAGTGATGAAGTCTCCAGCCCCCGGATCGGCTCTCAAGGCAAATTCCACTATGAAGATGCGTCCATCTACTGAAGGGAGACTGAACTATTAGCACTAGTCTCAGATGAACTTTCAGATTTTAAAGGCCATGCATGATCTCCAATTCTTAAAGTCACTTCCCTGAGAAAGTGACAAATTTTATCTTTGCAAACATATTGTGTACGGAAAATTATTAAAATTATATTTGCAGGTGGATGGAGAAGCCAAGAAGTGACCTCATTGGTCTGTAAGTCTTACCTTTATGCTTTTTGGCACAGGGATACTTTTTCTCATTCACGGTTTTCTTTAGAAAAAGAAAAAAGACTGTTTGTTTTTCATTAGGAGTTAAAACTTCAGGTCTTAACGTGAATAGTGGTGCACATTGCTTGCTTTCCTGACTTTAAATACTCATATTGTTTATAGCATGGGCACTTAAGCATTTCTGTAGCTTTTAATGCTTCACGGTATTTGTCAGTGCTGAGCTCACTGATTTTCTCTGCATGCAAATGTTCTTTGATCTATTGATAGGCAAATATATATAAAACTAACATGTGTAAAAAACCTTTGTTTTTGACCTGCTTCACACCTGCCTATATGCTATAAATGCCTGTATCTCTGAGGTACGTGAACATCTTATAAATGCTTATTAAAAAAAAAAAAAGCCAAGAATTATAACAGAAGCGCAAGATATTTAAACAATCCTGCCCTGCTCACTTTTTAACAAGTTATTTAAATCTGCTTCTAGCTTAAGCATATTTTGTTAGAGTGTATCTGAACATGTAAAGGTGATGTGGAATATTATCCAATCATACTGCTGTCTATCATAATCAAAAGTAACTCATGTAGAGATTTATCCTACTGGTATGATAAGGTGGTACTAATAAATGTTCAGAAATTCAAAGGAATATTACATTGTTACTTTTGTCCTCTGCCTTTGAGAGCTACGTATGAGAGTTGAAGTATCTACAGTTGCAAAAGTAATTGTGTATTTTCACAAATTCATTTATTTTGGAAGAGACTTCTGCCACTCCCCCACCCTGCTCACAGCGGTTCTACCTTCGCTGTTAGATGAGGCTGCTGAGGGCCTTGTCTGGTGAAACTCTGAAAATCTCCAAGAATGAGGACTGCACAATACTCTTCCGAGTTCCTGTTCCAGTGCTTAACAATTCTCATGGTGCATTTTTATTTTCCTTCTACACGAACAAAATTTCCTTTGCTGTAACCTGGTGCATCTGTCTCTTGCCCTTTAAATGCACTCTTCTGAGAAAAGCTGGGTCATTGTTCTCTTTACATTGCAGAGACAAAGAGAGCAATCAGTTCTCCTCTGAGCCTTGTTTTTTCCCTGGGGCTAAACAAACCCCAGCCAATCTAGTCTTCTTATGCATCATGTGCTCCAGCACCCTAACCATCTTGGTCACCTTCCACTGGAATCTTTAATCAATCTCTCTCTTGTATTGAAGGCCCCAGACTGGACTACATGAGCATCAGGTAGAGGGGAGTAATGGTTTCCCTCAGCCTACAGGGGTGTACATTGTAGGACTTCACCACTGCAAGGGCACTTAACTGCACTGTGTTCAACTAGTTGTTCACTTGAACTACCAGATCTTTTCCAGCAAAGCTGATCTCCAGTTAAGAGGCTCACTGTCCAGGCTGTTGCAGGGAGTTAGGGCATCTGAAGTGCAGGACTTTGCATTTGCCATTGGTGAACTTCCAGGGCTTCTGCTCCTCCAGCTTTTTGAAGTCTCCATGCGTGGCAGCCCTGCAACTCAATGTATCAGCTGCTCCCTTTTATTTGATGTTATCCATGAACTTGCTAAAGATGCAACCTGTCCCACTAAACACCTCCCTGAGGCCTGCCACTCACAACCAGCCACTCATGAAGACTTCAAACCATTGACTTCTACCCTTTCAGCCTGATAGTCCAGTCAGTTTTTCATCTACTTCTTAGTCTACCCATTCAGTCTGTATCTCCCCAGTCTGGCAAAAAGGATGGTGTGGGGTACTTTATCGAAAGCTTTGCAGAAGTCAAGGTAAATGACATGCACTTTGTTGCTCTCAACTCTGGGGTCAGTTATCTCATTGTAGAAGCCATTCAGGCAAATCAGACATCTTTTTTTTTTTTTTTTTTTTAAGTCTGTGCTGGCTGTTCCATACATTTTGTCCACATCTCTGTGGTAACGGCTTCCAGAAGAATTCAGTTCACCCTATACTGAGGCACAGGGGTAGACTAACTAGCCCATAGTCCCCTGGATCATCCTACTTGCCTTTTTTGATAATGGGCAAGCCAGCTGCCTTTTTCAAAGCATCAGTGATACTCTCCCTCCCCCAGTCACCATGATTTTTCTTAGGTGGCAGATAGCACCTTGCAGTGATACTGGGCAACAGACTCTGCAACACCATACGCACCCTGCTCAGTCCTACACAAGTCTACAAATCTAGTCTATTTAAATAGTCCAAAGGAATTATCCTCTGCTATGGGTGGTACCACTCTCCCCAAATTCTGCTACTAGTCATCAAGACATGCAAGTACTTGGAGCTATATCTGTTGTAAAGAGAAAATGGTTGGGCGTAGATTCTGTCTTTGTCTATATGCGTATTACTGAAACCATAGGATAGTCTTGATGGGCAGCTTGGGATTCTCATTACAGACTTACCGGAAAAATATTTTTCCTTTTGGCACCTTCAGGCACATGGAAAATACAGACTGCTCTGGGTAAACTGTAATGCTCAGAGGACCTTGAATCTTTAATTTCGCTAAGTCATTCAACTATTATTTGGTCTGAGCAAATGCAGAACTGAGAGAAAGAACTTTCTGAAGTGAAAAAGGTGAAATTAATTGCTTTTAGAAACAACAGTCTGTTTTAGGGAAGGGAATGGGATCAGGTTGGGTGGTTGCACTATTACATCCTGGCATTTGGTAATAATACTTGTACAGTGCTAGGAGTGCCTTTATGCAGGATGGCACCTCTAACCTTAATAGGAAATTGCAGTTCAATGGACATGCCCTTCCTGCTCTGATTAAGTCCATATAAAGCTTCATCCCATGGAATGGGAGTACAACCAGCTTCTCCTGCAAGCTCTCAGCTGGACTGTGTTTCTCTACCTACCTGTCTCTTTTCAGCAGGTACACACAAAACTAAGCATTACTACCATAAGTTGTCAGAGCTCCCAGCTTTTGTGCAGCTGGAATCATCTGCTAGCAGGGTAAGGGGTAAGGCAGGTAACAAAGTTAATCCTTTCTATTGCTAATGTGCATTCTTAAATAAAATTAGAAAATATCCACACATTTAAAAAGGCATCCCACTCCTACTAAAATCAATTATAATTTTACTTCTGAACATAATTAGAGCAAGAGTCAGACACTACACTCATAAATGAGTGCAATGTGCTGGACAAAGCATGGCATGCACTGCTAATTGCAAGGAGTATTCTGATCAGAAACAAAGGTGCCTTCTCCTATAACTAAGTATCTGGAAAGCACCAACAGTGTTATTAAAATCATAAATAAAATTCTATTTTGTCTTCTCCTTGTGGTTACTCAGCAACTTGAAATGCTCTTACTCATCCAGTGTTGAAACAGGAAGGCCTTGTGTTAATCAGTGCGAAGCTTGACTGGTATTTGCTGTATGATCAGACACCTATGTGTACTTCAGGATGCAAAACTAAAGCAAGTGCAAAAATTAGAGTGGAAAACAGTGCAAGTTTGCTGTGAAGTCAAAATGAGAACAAACTGTAAGAAGTACTAGTACGGATGACCTATGAAGAGCAGTTACCCATCATCATAAATGAGAAACATAACCACCAGTACTTTGCTTACCAGCACAGAGTTTTCTTGAAATGAACCCACCCACTCCTACGCATACCAAATGTCAGTTAGCCACAAGCCCATTTATTTATGTAAAGAATCTGATCCACATTAGAATACAATGAACACTGAAGTCATCTCACAGCAACTACCCAGTGGAGGGGACTGCCACTAGATATCTTTCCCAGCATTTTGCCTTCTTCATGTAAGAGTGCTAGTGATGAAAGACTATCAAACTTGGTAAAGCTAGCCACATGGAAAATAATTTGGGTTTTGCAAGCAAGTTGATTACTCATTTCTTACTTTATTTGAAAAGGCTCGCATCTGAGATAGAATAACAGCATAGGTTGGAGCGGGGCAGTTGCCTGGAAGAAGGCAGAAAAAGATCTGGAGGTCTTCAAACATAATCCAACAAACATGCTTGAAGAAAGAAGGCTAGACACATCCTGGGCTGTATTAGCAAGAGTATAGCCAGCAGAACCAGAGAAGTGATCCTTCCCCTTTTTTTTTGACACCTGTGAGGACACATCTGGAGCAGGAGGCCACCAGGCAACTCAGGGATTGCAGCATATGATGGACACGGAGAGGCTAAAGGAGCTGGGTTCATCTGGCCTCAGGAAGAGCAGGCTCAGGGAACAGCACTGTCTGCAGCTTCCTGACTGGAGGATACTAAGAAGATGGAGCCAGATTCTTCTTGGAGACGCATAGCAATGGGATTCAGAAGCAACAGATATAAACCGGTACATGGTATAGTCTGATTAGGTATAAACATTTATTTTTTTTTATTACAAGAGTAGCCAAATACTGTAAAAGGGACTTAGAGAGGTGGTGGGATCACCATCCTTGGAGGTGTTCAAGTTGACTGTACACAGCCTTGAGCAACCTCTTCTGATTACACCTGTTCTGAGAAAGAAGTTGGACTACAGGCTTCCAGAGGTTCCTTTAAATGTAAACAACTCTACTATTTTACAATTTGTTGCTGCAGAAACGTTAAATGAAATAAAAGTTACTGCAAGTTTGTTTTAGACTAGGATTCAGCCTGAATAACAGCATCCTCTAGAGAACTGAACGCAAAACTCAGAACTGAAAAGTTAGGTTTTGTTGTCCAAAACCTTCAATTACTGTGCAATGAATTGGTCATCGAAGTGATTGATTTCCTTGTGGAGATTATGCCTGTTAAAAAAATAATGGTGCGGCTGAAATGTCTCATTTTGCTTTTGTATGTAGGTAAGGAAATGGCAATTTTCAGCACCTGGAAACATTCATTCATGGACACAGAAACAAGAAATACCTCCCTGCTGCATATGGAAGCAGTATGCCTTACTGCAAACCTTAAATAGGTACCGTATGCAAGGGAGAGCTCTGAAAGGAACCCTGCCCCTTCTGACAGATCATGGGCATTTTTAGATTGGAGCTTTAGTCTCTGTGAATATCCAAAGTATGTATGTTATCTTCAGCTTTAAATCAGAAGAGCAGTGTAAGTAAGACCAAAGACCCTGTCTGGAGAGGAGCAAAGAACTGAAAATCATAGAGAAAAGTGCTGGGAGTGGAACACTTACTCCATATTCAGGAACTTTTGAGATACCAAATCCAAAATACTTTTGAGTTTGTTTCATTCATCTAAACAATGCTTCTTTCTGAAAATAAGTTCTGTTTCTTCTTGATGGCTACAGCCTTCCAGACATCTTAACTAGCTCTTAATCTTCAAAACCCAAGTATGCTCTTTATCCATGTGCCACACATCTGTGTGTGTGCACAAAACTCTGGTTCATTTAAAATGCACAGCCCAGAGTCTGTGTCCTGACTCTCCCATCCCATTGCTGATTCAGTTGAAGCAGCACCAACTCAGTTTTAAATCTTGGTACCTCACTTTGTACACATGGGTGAAATGCAACCAGTTTTGAGCAGTGGCAGCTCCTTATTCCAGTGTGCTCAGATGGCAATCAGTCTCAGAAGCAGAAGTGATATAAGCAGTATATTCTTCCAAGTCCCTTGGCCAACTTGACAAAATGACACATCTTCTAGAGCTCTGCTTGTTTTGTTTTGCCTGCCTCTATTTTTATATCTATCGACAATCATTTTATATTTGTCCAAACAGAATGCAAAGCAGAATGCAAACAAACGCAAAAAAGTACCTCCAAAGCTTTCTCCTTGCAGTCACAAGAAGTCTATGATGACGAACAGCAGCTTGTTGTTCAGTCCAGCTACAGTGGTATGTTAATCCGCTGAGGGTGACCAGGGAAGTTGGGAGCGTTACCCTCATAAAATACCTCAGGTGCCTAGTGGAAGCAAAACCAACCCTGGTTATTACCTATGGAGCCCAGTTAACACTGTTTAGTAAAGATCTGCTCTACTCAACAAGGCACCAAACTGTAGTCAGTATGACCTGGCTGATGACAGTGTATAACTGTACTTTCTGATGAGCTACACCATGTGAATTGGCTTGCCTCCATAGGGGAAGCTCTTCCCACATAAAGAATACCTTCCTGAAAATTTATGTATCACCATTTCTACATTTATTTGCAGACTTTGTACAGAAATGGCTTCTAGTGCCACCAAAATGCAATATATATATATATATATTTTATTCAAAATTTATTTTCAGAATCACTCTGTGTAAGAGAACTGCAGCTAGCATTAGAATTAAGCTCAACTTCCAACGTTGGAAGTTGATTTTTTTCTTTATACCTTGGCTTACTGTTTAGCCACTTGAACGGAATCTCAAGGATATAACACGATCTTTTCATGATCCTTAGCTATTGAAATGCATACATTTATGGAATATATGTGCAATCACTTGTGTGACATTCCATCAACTAGTCGAAACATTTTTCCCAACAAAGGCTTTCTGTTTGCTGCCATGACTGGCATTACCTTTCTTGGGCTAGTGACATTGATAATACTTTCCATCCAATTTATTGTAGTCTATGAAGAAGTTAATCAACAGATTTTCCAAAATAAAAACAAACAACACAAAAGGAACAGAAAATACATTTTACCCCCAAGGGAATCTTCCAAAAGCAAAAATCTTGAAAATCCTTTGTTGCTAGGAAATTAGAATACACAGAAAATTCTAAGGAAGTGTTGGGCAGCTATGGACTTTTCCAGAAGCAATGTGTTTTTCTCTGTAGACACTTTTATCTGTACAAGCAGATGATAATTCAACAACTAATGTCAATAATTAAATACTTTTCAAAGTAGCTTGCCACTACGTCATTAAAAAGCAGGAACAATCTCTTGTGCTTGATTATACGTGAGGAATTAAACAACACAAAGATTTTTTGAAAATATGTAAAACCTCTAGTGCAGTGAAATTATCTGGGATCTGATTTATCATTATTTGCAACTGCTGACCCTGAGGTTACTTTTGGAAGACACCCAGTTGTCTACAGATCAATGGAAAACAAAGATTTGTTTTCAGCAGATGCTCCTGGTTGTGTACTGCATGATGCAGTGAAGCATGCCAATAGAAGTCCGCCTGAAGGTTGGTCAGAACAATGTGAGCCATTTTATGAGTCATGTGCCCAAAACATGCGTAGTCCTATAAGCTGTATTCTTGAGGACATTAAAATGCTTCCCAGATATTCAAAATCATGCCTTAGGTGAAGACTATTCACCAAAACTTTAAGGTCATTTCATCATCCTTATGTTGAAGATGAAAAAAATGTGGATGATGGAGACGTGTCAGTGACTACATACCATGTGTATTTCCTTGGAGTCTTGAGAATTGGATGCTTTGATCTTATGGTTGCCAGAGCTGAAGTTTATGACATTAATACAGTCACAAGCATTGTGACAAGAATTGATGACAAACTGCTTGGTCACAAGTTTTATTTGAAATTGTTTATTTAACAAGGCAATGATGATGAAAAAAACAAATGAACTCAGTTTTCTACTACACTTTAAATATAAAGAGGTAGTCAACTTCAGACACTGAAAAAGATGCCTTTTCAGAGAATAATATGTGTGATAGAAAAAGTGGGGAAATAGCTTCTTTGTGGAACGACAAGCTTGTGCTGGAAGGTATGGGAGCATGCTGCCAGTAACCCACGTTTGCAAGTAATCTTATGTTCCAGTTTCAGACCCGCTTTCTCTCCATCTCTTAGAAATTAGGAAAAATTTATTCTCAGAAAGAGCTGTGAGGCACTGGCACAGGCTGCCCAGGGAGGTGGTGCAGTCACCGTCCCTGGAGGTGTTCAAGAACCGAGTGGATGTGGCGCTGAGGGACATGGTCAGTGGGCATAGCGGGGGTGCGTTGGTGGTTGGACTACGTGATCTCAGAGGGCTTCTCCAACCTTAACAGTTCTGTGATCCTATGATTCTGTTCTATGATTACCATACTTGGCCTTCACCAATCCCTACCAATCCCTACCGCTGTCTTACGGCTGTGGGAAAAGTGCTTTCCTTTCATCAACAGGAACAGAAAGGGGAAATGTGCTACGTACTGGCTTAATTGAGCACAGCTCTCAGTCACTTCAGTTGTGCATGCAAAGAGCTTGATGAAGTGATGCATAAGCAAAACAAAGCGAACAAAAAAATTACACTGAGCTGTACTAGAAGTGATAGTGGGCACTATATGAACAAATTACACTTCCTGATGGGCAACGTGAAGCAAGGTTGTTAACAGCATACAAGAAATAAACCCTTAAAACTACCCCAACCCCTCAGCTTGAGGGGAAAGCAGCAATTTTATTCCCGCAAATACATCTTCCCCCCTTTATTTTCAGGCCGTCACCTCCCCCACGCCGCCTCCCGGCCCGGCCTGGCCCGGCCCGTCCTCCCGCCGGGGAGGCACCGCAGCGGCCTCACGGGAGCTGTAGGCGGCGGCGGGTGGACAGCGGTACCGGAGCGTCCCGCAGCGCCCTCCCCGCGACATGGCGGCTAGCGCGCAGGTACCGGCGGGACAGCCCCCCCACCCCCGAGGGAGCGCGGAGGGCGGCGGGGTCGGTGGGGGAGAGGCGGCAGCTGCAGGGAGAGGGAAGGAAGTTCGGCGGCTCCCACTTGTTGCGGCTGCAGCCGGGCTTCGAGGGGAGGAGCCGCGGGGACGGGGGATCAGCACTGCGGGCCTTCGGGGCGGGGTGAATGCGGGGTAGCCGGGCCCGCGGTCGTTGGAGCGGCCCGGTCTGTGAGGGGGCTGCGGCTTGGCCTGGCCCGGCTGCCCGAGGTGCCGTCGCTGCACCCAGTGAGCCGTGATTTTGTTCCAGTGTAAACACTTCTGCCGTTTCGCTCCCGACTGCCACCCGCAAACAGGCCCTCCCGTTCCCCTGGACGGTCACTGCTGCTCCCGGAGGAGCAGAGTCACGGGGCTGGGCTAGAAACCAAACACCGGCCTGCGCGGTGCCTCACCGGGCGCGCAGTGCTGACACACAAATATTTGCCTCGGCCCTAATCCCGCTTGCCCTTGTGTCGGCAAATCTCTGGTGGATGACAGGGAGAGTTTTGCTGGCCGAGCCTGTCTCCAGACCAGGTGCCAGGACCGCAGCCAGCCCTCGTCCCGGTACGTTGTGCAACACGCAGCAAGGAGAATAAGCGAGGCTTTGGCGAAATGCGTGACTGCCTTCGTGCTTGGGATTCTCCTCGGGTAGAGGTCTGGCAGTGGTGAGTCGGTGTGCGGAGAGGCTGTGCGGTTTGCAGCCTGGTTGACAAGCTGCTGCCCCAGCTGACGGTTGAGGAACGTGGGGCCCTGCCTGTTTGCTGTGTGGGTTGTCGTCACAGCGAGCCGCCGGCTGGTTTTTGCCAGCGCAAAGGTTTGTTTGGAATACGGAGTTGGTCAGCTGTAGCTGCCACGCTCCCCGCTTGGCCTCTCCGTATGCACTGAGTTACTTCCCAAGTGTAAACAAAGGAGAAAGAGCAGTAGGCATTTTGCCTTTACATTCTAAATAGTGAAAGTGGCTGTTTAGTTTTATTCAGCTCTGATGGAGGCAGGCTGTGGTTAAACATTCAGGGTAAAGCCTGGACTCATTCTTGTCAGCAACATGGCAACAGTCTTCTGTTGTGTTTTTCTTGTTTTCAGTTCTGATATTATGTAGCAGGGTGTGCAGCAAGAAAACACATTGTCTTCCAACAGCATGCATTGTATGTTCCAGATATTGTGTAAAAGGCAATTTCTTAAAGTCTTCCACGGATCCTCGTGGGTATACTTAAATTTATAAGATGTTCCAGATGTTCCAAACAATGTTTACAGATGTTAGTGTTTAGAAGACAGTCTGCATTGCTGTTAAACAGTTGTATCTATGTTACCTGTGGTGGAAAACAAATGCAAGCTGGTTTCCCTTTTCTTCCTGTCCTAGTACATGTATTCAGCAGTGTTTTGTGTGAACATGGTTTCACTACTTCTTCTGAAGGGCCAGTTAGTTTGTTATGAAGCCTCATTTTCTTTTACACAGGACCTTCTTTTGTACACCACCTGACAGTAATGAAAGGGTGTATTATATTTGCAGTCCCTCTCTCTGCTGTTGGACTATTACATAAAAGGAATGGGAATTTGTCCTCGTGCCCTGAAAGCCAGGCTCTCCTAAGACTTGGTCAGTGGGAGATCGAGACCTACGGAGAGAGAAAACTGTTAAAAATACTTCTTTAAGAGTGTTTGTAAAATTACAGATATTATCAAATTGGACCAAAGGAAAAGCAGTGCTGAAAGTTATTTTTAGCTTGGATTGTTATTTGTTTTGCTTTAAAAATTATAGTAACCCCTTTGTGGAACACACACTGAATCCTCTGGTATTTTTTAGGTATTGTTTAGATTATTAGACTAGAGGGAATTGTAAGAACCCTACGTGGTTTTATTATTACACACAATTATTTTTGTATCTTTACATACCGTGCTTATATTTGTTTGGTTTTGCCAGTGCAAATATTGGTTTATTAGCAGTTTGAATCTAGTCTATTTTCGTTTTATGTTTTTCTGTAGTAATTCCAATTTCTTCAGAGAGTGGTGGTTGTTTGTGTCTGACAGTGCCATGCTAGTACTAATTTGAAGTTTCTTGTTCAAATATATTCACAAGAAGGCTTCACATTTTGTAACACTGATAGAAGGAATGGAAACTCACATACACACCCTCTCAGGGGGTAAAAACCCTGTGAAACCTGCACAGCTCCTTAGCTGTTACACCCTCTTGTTAATTTGGTATTTTTGTCCATCACAGTGTTGTGTAGTTGCTGATGGTATATTGAAATAGCAGAGATGTTTGTTAGCCTGCATGTGTGTCCACCATGACATTTAATTTACTGCTGGGAAGGAGGATGTGCACACGAAAGGTCTCTCTACTGCTGCAAGCCAGCGTAGGTTTTGAAAGTGAACAGGTTGGATCAGGCTCTCCTTGAATAACTTGTCATCTGTGGGCTTGGCATCTGTGAGCCTGCCTGTTCCCAGCAGGCGTGAAGGTTGCAGTATTGTACAGACTTCTCTTCCTAAGGCTTCCTAAATCTTTGGGTTTTGTAGCTGCAGTTCCTCCTTCTCCCCCAGAATGGGCTGCCACTGGGAAACTCTGGAGAAAACAGGGAGAGAGGAAATGCTCGGTGCTTCCTGCTGCAGAGGAAAGAATCAGGAATCTTTGCTATTGGCCAAAGGGTAGTATGATTCATCCAGCAACCAGTCGGCCTCGGTTGTCTTAACCTGGTTTTTGTTTGATGTGTTTGCCTCCCATTTGATCTGCATTTGCGTGACCAAAACCTGTAATTTTCAGCATTACTTGTTGCTCATTCACTGGGAACTACACAGGTCAGGAGTTGCCCTGTGGCACTATCACTCCTGTTGGCTGGATGGAAGACAGGTGGAGTGCTACATGTGGACTGTTCTCAGCACCCAGCTGCCACGCTTCCCACAGCTATTACTTGGAGGCAGGCTTTTTAAGCGCATCTGAAATCTCTGCTTGGAGGCGCAGCATGGAGCGTTAGATACAGAGGTAAAAAATCCTGCTGAGGCAAGCCTCCATTCGGATGGAGGCAGTTCAGGGTTGTATTGTGATTGTTGCTGCTTTTAACTCTCCTAAAGTCTGAGAAGTGCCTGAGACATGTTTGTCAGCCCAGGCTTGCTGAGGATGTTAATATGACAACCATTTCTCAGAGATCAACTTTGGTGACCTGAAAATGAGATTTTTTTGAAGGCTCCAGGCTCATACAGTGAGCAAGTTGAGCATCATGAATCACTAGCATTCTTCTGCAGCTGAAAGTCCTCAACTCTTTCTAGTTTTGTAGGTATATGTGTGATCCTCCTCAGAGTAGTACCTGAGCATGTGGTCCCTGGCTTGAAAAATGTGCAAGAGAGATCTCTGTGGTTGGATGAGTTATGGGGAGGAAGAGTGGCTTGGAAGAATGAGGGTGTAAAGGGGAAAAATCTTTTCACTTTTGAGTGGCACTTGTCTTTTAAGCTCACCAATTGAGGTGAGAGGGGTGCATTTCCCCGTGAAGTAGGTTTGGAGCAGCTGAGGAGAAGCCAGTCTCTGAGAGAGGTATGATACGGTTAATTTAGAGTTGCTTGTAAACATGTCATAGCTTTCCTGACATGGGATGAGATGTGGCGTGCCTTAGGGAGAAAGGACAGACGAGTTTGTTGAGAGTGATACTAGTGCAATTCCGTTTATCAGAGGAGCATTCTTCTCTTTATGAACTGACTGCTTCCTCAAAAAGCCAGATTCTCTCGTCATGAAACAAGGTTGTCTTTGTGAGAGAAACACAGCACATCCTTGTTTTGTAGCTACCGAAAGCGGTCATTTGGGTTCACATTGTTCAACAGTTATAAATGTGAGGAGTATCAGAGGCAATACACTGTAGTCTCCACATTAGGAAGCTGCGTCCCTGGCCTAACCCATCTATCCTGTTTGTCAAAGTTTGGTGTGATGTTTTAGGCAGGGTTACGTTAAACCTTAGAGTAGAGGCCTGATTTGGTAGGTGCAGTGTTAAAAGAAGTTGTTAGGGTTGCTGTCTTTCCCTACTAAAGATTAAAGTTAACCTTATCTTATGGAGTTCTTATCATGCCGCTGATATACCCAGATGTGTTGTTTGTTGCTGTTTTTTCTAAGAACCGTTTTCAAATGCAAGGAATATACTAGGGAGAGAGTGTAGGTGAGTTGTCCACAGCTGGTGAAGTTTGCACAGAGATCATACATAACTTTACTGACTCACTGGCAGCTGTCCTGGCAGGTAGGGTTGCAAACAGTATTTTAGGAATGCCATTAATTTGAGTTCTTGCGCTATAAACTCAAAATATCTGTAGAGTACAAGGGCCTACCCAGAATGGGGCTTTAATGTAAGGAGCCCTGTCTATAAACATGCTACTTTTCAACAATGCATTTGCAAAATATGAGTGTTTTCGTGCATTTCACCTCATCACTCCTTTCTGCTCTGCTATGATACTCTGTGACTTTTTTTCAGGACTTGTATTTGCTCCAAGATACATGTTATTACTGTAGGTTTATATGCCCAAACATTTCAAAACAAGGTTTTCATGTATGGTGGCAGTGGGAAGATGGGAAGGGAATCCAGCATAGATTTGCAGTGTATTCTCCTGCAACCTGCTTGAAGTACTAAAAGAAGTAAAAAAATATATTGTCAAAAAATGATATTCTTCTAATTGAAATGTGAAGGTTTGTTGGTGTAGAAAATGAAGGGGGAAGATTGACTTAGACAATTTCACTTCTCAGAATGGAACCCGACTTCAAAACTCAGAAACCTTAGCTGACCTTCAGGCTTTGCCTGCCTTTTGCTTTTAATCATCCAATCCCATGTAGTCCAGCATGCCTTTTTAGCAGCCACATATCTTTATGTGGTAAGAAAGCACAAAGGGTTGAGCTGACCAGCTGAGTTGCATTTATGTGTGCTTGAGAGCAGGGTCGTGCTGTCTGTTTTGCAGTTCACCTCAGACTCTTCTTTGCTGCAAACAGTTCTTCAGTGTAATGGGTGTGCAGGTGTCTGTATAGTACCAAATGAGAAAAGCTAGCAGCACAGCTACAGTAAAATCCACTGGGACTATGTCTTTCTTGCAACATCAAAATAGTTTTTCCAGGCAATTACTGGAATGAAATTACTAAACTAAATCAGTAGTATTGCAGTCCTGAGAGGTAGACTTTCTTTTCCCAGTTCTTCCATTGTCTTTGCTGTGATATTTCTGTACAGTGTTCTTTTATCTGTGTATCTCATAGCCATTGTATGCAGTTTGTTTTCCTCTGTTACATTCCAGAAGCATTGGAATATATTCTAACAGTCATTGGTCAGTATCTGCTTTTCTGGGACAAATCATGCTCACGTTACTCAAGGGAACAACACAGTTAAAATTAACGTGACTCATGGACATAGGATTTGGCTCAGTATCAGCACTTGCCTGTTTTGTTTCATACAGTATTTCTGAGTAACAGATATAGAATTGCAGGCACCAAATAACTGAAGCTCTTGTGATCTCTGTAAGGGCGATCTCTGTAAGGGAGATGTGAAGTAGGGCCCTTGTTTGGAATGGCTAGACCAGAATAATTAGTTAGCATAAAACATTTCCCTGTGCAGTCGGAAGTAGTGGAGCTTGGTTTCCAGTGAATTTTTCTTGCAGATTTGATTTACTTTTAAACTGGAGTACCCAAGGACTGCTGTGTTAGCTCTGCTCTTGGTGTACACTGAAAATACACTTGACTGAGGTGGAGATTCTCTGATGTCAGGCTGTAACCAAAGTAACAGGCAGCCTTTTAGCCAGGGAAGAGAAACTCTGCTCACTGAGTTCCTCCCAGCCTCCCGGTTTGAGTGCACATGGAAGAGTGTAATATTGCAAAGACTCCTATCTTCTGTCAAGGGTGAATAAAATCGACCAGTGAATTAAAAAAAAAATGTAGATGCTGGAGGTGTAGACATGCCCACAGTAATACAAGGAGAGATTTCATGAACACAGAGTAAAAGTAGGTCACACTAGCCACGCCACTAAGCAATTTAATTATAGTCATTAAGTTTTGCTTGTGGTTTCTTCTGTGCCCCTCTCCCCTTCAGGTAATTCTTTTCCTGTGAGGGGGCTGTTTCCTTTCTGCTTCTTTCCTTAATCTCCCGGACATCCTCCTCTGCAAAGAAGATTGTCACCCTCACACAGATACTTAAGCCAGTGGGAGACAGAATAACCATCTTCAGACATCAGCAGGCACTGCCCAGGGGACTGGTGACATGCCCTCTCTTCCCTTCTCTGTGTCTGCTCCATGGTGCAGCTCCTCTGAGAACTTCACAGCGCTGCACTGTTCTGCAAGTGAATGCCCTTAGTCAAAGGCCTTAGTCAAATGCTGTTATGTAAGAGGTTGTGATACATCACCTAAAAAGCTTTTGACCCAAAGCAGGTCACTTGTGCCTCACACACATATCATGCTGCTCTGACAAGGCAGATAATTACAGACATACATAAATAGAATAGGAAATGCTTGGTCCTCTGAGATTGTGACCACAGGGTTACGCTCTAAACAATTCTGGGCAAAATGTTCTGTGACAATGGTATTTACAGAAGCTCTTCCTATTCTGAAGCCTCAGGAAACAAGTTAAGGTACATTATCAGCTTACCTTGCCGATGGGAGGTGAGAGCTCTGTGCCCTTCTGTGAGATGTGTTGTGTTTTCTGAGCATGTCCCTGGAAGGATCATGGGTAGGAGGCTCACCTTTCTCCCTGTTTAGCAGAGAAGAAGGCAGTTAGAAAAGTGTTGGCACATTCACCTTGTGCAATAGCCCAGGCTGAAAAATGCCATTCAGCTCTGGGAAGAGAAGGCAATAAATGAATATCTCCCTGGCGAGTGTTGATGCAAGGGAGGGAGAAACTGAGACCTTCCTCTCACTGTACTGTGGAAGTGGGATTTAGGGAGCAGACAGAAGAGGAGCAGAATATGCAGCCGCCACCTCTGTCTGAGTTGAGGTCTGTTCACTGCTCCTGTATTCTGCCACGCATTTGCTTTGGCCATACCTGTTGGTTTGCCATCACCCATGTTGCAGTCTTTTCTTCTTACTTATGCTCCTTTCTGTAACAGTTGTCAGAGTGGACAGATATGGCTGATACTGGAAGAGGAAATGCTGATTCACTGGGTTTGTTATTCTTGCCTTTTTTCATTGCTATCTAAAATCAGCGAGTTGCCAGGAAATTGCATGCTTTACATGATCACTAAGTAGAATCAGGATAGGAATATTGTGTATATGATATTATTGACTTAAGGTAGAAAGATTGGTTTTGGTGTCCTGTTTTGATTGCACACGGAAAAGCATATCGTTTTGAAGGCTTCTACCTTCTGTCAAGGTTGGCTTTATGGTTTGCTGTGAGCCACCTCTACCTTGTATCAAGAAGAAAAGAATACAGAGTCACTTCGTTTACAAACAATACCATGATGCTTATTGTAGAAGGGTGTTTCTTTTGATCCATTCAGACACCTGCTTGAGCACTGCCAGTTTAGTTAATTTGGAAGTGAAAGAAAGAGAGGAGAAAGGAAGAAGGATCATTTGATGTAATCACATTTGTATTTCAAAAGCTTGTCAGATTTTAGTTGCAACTTAGTTTCATTATAGTTCAGTCTGAATGCTAATAAAAGCACAAAAGTTTAACAGCAATTTTGCTAAAGGTTCAGTACTTCAGGTGTTGTGCTTGCTTGAAAATTTGGCAGTACCATTGCAGGCAGGATTCTGAACAACTTATGAAGATGTGATACTTGGTAAGATCCCTAGGTGGCTTTTTTAAATGATTGTTCCCATGAATGTTTGAAAAGTTGGGTAACCAGGCATGGTTGTTTTACTGAAGTGCTTGAGGCTTTTAGTTGATTTTTAATTCATTTATTTTAATTAATGAAAATTTCTCTACAAGTGCTAGATATAACTTAATCATCATTGTTTTGAACAAGGGAAGTGGATGTTCTAATGTGTAAGGGATATTTATCCAGCCAGGGATGCTGTAGGAGAGCTTAAAATAAAGTGGTATCCTCTTACGCGTGTTGGGAACAGTGGGTTCTGAGGAGGTGATGAGAGTTGTTTCTCCTGCTATAACCAGTCTCAAGTAATAGCTCTTATTAGTAAAAAACATCCTCCAATGCCAGAAGATCATGATGTATCATTTTTGGACACCTTGATCTGTGCCTGCTCTGCGTCTTGAAAGGTTCCCTGTGATGGCAGTGGTATTGTGTCTTCTAACTCTGCAGGCTGTAGGGAAGGTCAGGCAGAGGGTTTTCGCAGGGAAAGTCCCGTGTCATCAGAACCTTCCTCAGCGTCACGAGATCAGTTGTGTGAAATGCCAGCCTGATCTGAGCTGCAAGACTAACTGTGTTGCAACTGCAACGAGAGAAAACTGCTCTCTGAGGTTTGCTCAGTAGTTTTGAAAGGTGGAAACAGAAATAACTGAAAAGGAAAGTGAAATCTAGAAAGAAATATAAGGAAAGTTCCTGGAAAAGAGTTGACACTGAGAATTTATTCCTAAACGGGATTTAAATTCCAAAGCATCTCCGTTCTGCTCATTTGAGGTGATAAAATCTTGCATTTTTTACAGAATTGCAGGTGTCTAAGAGAAGAATAATCTTCGTCAGCCCAATGATCATCAAGGATATGAACTTTGCTGTTGTTATCTAAATGGAAGAAAAGATTAACAGCCCAGAAGGGGAGCCACTTTGGTTTTCAAGATGGAGGCAACTACTGGTGAAAGCCAACTGCAGCGAATTATCAGGGACTTGCAAGGTATACTGACACGCTGAAACATCCTCCATGTTTTAGGTAACAGAGGAGGAGCTGTGTTTTTGATTGTGTAGTGCTTCTGTGCAGCAGTTGTAACAATATAGTCATGGTATGCTAGGTGCTCATTGCATCTGTGACTGACATTTTTGTGAGAGAGGTGCTGTACCTTTTTCAAAATCCTAAATTCTGGAATCCTGCATATCTTAATATGCAAGATTATAAATAAGCCCTACGATTACAAAAAAAAAAGTTTTCAGAGTGAAATTAAAATTATTCTGTTGCGTGGTGTGAGCTAGAATGTTTGCATGAGTAGAGCTAAGTTATAAGACTTTGTGTGAGAATGAAAAGGAAGTCTGACTTTTATGCCATCTCTTGATGGAAAGCTGGTGTTGAGTTGCTCCTGGTATGTGAAGGCGAAAAAAACAGGAAGGCCAGCCCGAAGTGGGAGTGGAGACCCAGAGAGAGAGTACTGGACAGTTGGATCTGCTCTTCTAGCTACGTGCTTTCTGTGCATCTGCATTATCCTCCACTAGCAGTTGCCAACCTCATTTTTCTACTGCTCTACTGTAGGCAAAATTGGCAGCAGATCCATTATCATGTTTCTGCTCTGTCTGTCCTAACCAGCTGCGTATACCAAGATCTGGGTATTTTTCCTTTTCACGTGTATTAAAAATAAGGTATAATATGCACGAAAGCTAGGAATCAAGATCTTCCTGTAGCATAGAAAGGAGATCTACATGCTTGCTAACAAGAATAAATTTTAATTTGCAAAGTGGATCTAGTAGGACTGGGTGCTAAGGCTCAGTCAGGCATCTGAAAGGAGTACAAAGTCAAGTGGACAGCACGTTCAAAATCAGTAATTTCTGATGCTAAGAAGTGCACCCTCTGGGGGATTGTGCGTCCAAGGACATGGCAATTTGCTTTGACTGGAAATTTCCTCACCCTCCCATGGGAGTAGGTTTTAGGTGAGAGAGTTGCTGTATGCTTATTTTTATGTACATTCTTTTCCCCTTTGTGTTTTGTAAGCAGCACAAACTGAACCTTCCTGAATATTGCATGGAGAAGATAAATGTGCTGACTGAACAGCTGTTCTGGTTTTACTGATCCCCTGTAGCAGATTACATGCTTTGTTGTTTCTAATCAGAATTCTGTTTGTCATGTGGCAATAGCAGAACCTTAATGTGCACGAGACAGTGAGAATGTATTTCTTTCCTCTGCTGAACAACCGGTTAGCAATTGTCTGATACCGCTTCTTTGGTAAGGGTAAGGAGGAGGTTTTGCTCTTTTTAAGAACAAATAGTAAGTCAGAATGCCAGACTGACGTAACTTGAGCTCTAGTTTTTGTTATAGGTGATATTAAATTGCAAGCACATCAGCAAGCTTTTTGCACTGTGATTAAGACATTTGAGCTGAAACTAAATACACGTGCATGATATCCAGGCAGAAAACCTATTTACTTACTTGCTTACGAATTCACTGCTATATATTTCTTACATTAGTTAATGTAATTAATTAATTTTGGTGTCTTATTTTAAAGATGCTGTGGCTGAATTAAGTAAAGAATTTAAAGAAGGAGGGGAACCAATCACAGATGACAGTGTCAACTTGCAAAAATTCTCCTACAAGCTTGAGTATCTTCTACAGGTAAAAAGTGATTTGTGTCATTTGTAACCAACAGTCAAAGCTATTCCTTACTTTATGTCATTGCCTCTTCAGTATGTAGGTTTCAACTAAAATAATCATAAGTTTCCATTTGAGCTTTTTTTTCAGTAAGTGGACTGAAATGTGTACAGCTTATTGTACATATTTCAAGTGAAAGTAAATAACTGTAATCAAAAAACAATGCCGACAGGTTGATTGAAGAATATAAGGTATTTTTCCTATGATCTGAAAGATTTGAGCTTGATTTTGAAGATGTACACTTCTAAATTATCCTGAAAAAATTGTAGTAATGATGTCTTGACAACATTTTAATGCAAAATAAATAGTAGTAAACAGCTGAGAATGCAGATGTAGTGGCATGAGTAATTTACAGCATTTTTAGCAATTTTACTGTGGAAATTCATTTTTATAGTTTGGAAAACTTAATGCAAAAGGCTGATTTTTAATCTGGAATGCTGCTTATTGGCTAAAATTTCAGTGAAAGGGAGCATTGATGGGCAAAGTGAAATTAAGTTTGCATTATCTGTGTACACATACACTGTAATCATGTCACTGACAGCAACACAGACACGCTAAGCTAGCCTTAATCTAGGTAAGGTAGTTTTAAGTGGGTTGAGAGGCTTCAGGAGATGCTGAAGAAATCCTTTGGGATTCAAATGCTCCAGGCTGCAGTCTGTACCCTCACTGGATCACTGCTCTGAATGTGATTTTGCAGCTTGTTCTGGTAGATGCATGTGTGATATTGCCACACTTGATCACAGGGCTCTCAGCAACCGACTGTCAATTCCTTGCCCTTGAACACCTCCTAAAACTGCTGCTAAACTTTATTTGAACAATTTTTAATGGGCATATGTGTTTTAACTTAATCAAGAACTTTTCTGTTACTATCTGTAAAGTATGTTTAGTAACCACTGGATTACATCAGTGCAGTACAGTGTTACTGTACTTTGTGAATACATTGTCTAAAACTTAAGAGGAGTTCCGAACACAGATGTTGGTGGGAAAGAAGTGGAATTCCACAGTATATATATGTAAGTATATTCATGTTTCAGTTTTGCTCATTGCTTCTTGTTTTTCTTAATTAAGTTTGACCAGAAAGAAAAAAGCACATTGCTGGGAAACAGAAAAGACTACTGGGATTATTTCTGTGATTGTCTGGCAAAAGTTAAAGGAGCTAATGATGGAATCCGCTTCGTCAAGTCTATTACAGAAGTAAGTATATCAGTTAATCATCACAATACATGCTTTATGTTTTGGTATGTCTTTGCAGAAAGCAGAGAAATCAAAATAAAATATACTGCTTTTAACATAGGACAAAATAGTTGCACTATTTTTTTTTTAAATTCTCAGGTAAAGTACAAAAATGCAAGGTTACATCTTTTAGTAGGGCACCAAATTGTATAGGATTAGATGGTCTTTTACTTACTTTGAAGACCACTTACACAAATGAATGGTTATATTTGTATCTGGTTGTGCCACGCCTTTTCATTAAATAAGTGTCATTTTCTCTAAAAAGGAATGAAAAATTAAGCCAAGGGTAGAGTCTGCATCTTTAGTACAGTTTAAGAAAGGACTTTCTCTAAGTGTAAGAGAGAAGAACAACCACATTTGAACTTTCTTAAGACTTTCTCAGTTGGTCAGCAGAGTTACAGAGGAATGACTGAAAGCAGAGTTTCATCTTCCAACTCAGCTTTCTTCTTCATGTCAAAAATCATGATGTAATGGCTCAGGATGGTTGGCATTATTCCTTTGGGTAAGCTCACATGAACAAGACAAAAATCTTATTATTGGGGTTTAGTTTTGGGTTTTTTTTTTCTTACTCTTCTTCAGATTCACTAAATGCAGCTGTTCTTGGTCTGACAAATTAGATCTTATCAATTTAAGGTCTAAGTATTAAGAAAGGATTTTTGCATTTGGGGGGTCACTGTGTCCATGGGTATATGCATCTTTGTTCTATGACTAGACTGGCCCTAAAGCTCTTCCAGCTGTGGCTATACATACCTTAAATTACTTAAGCAGTCACTTCCAGTTTTGCTGGGCACACTGAGATTTTGCCTTATATCAGGAATTGCCCTTAGCATAGTCTGTACTCATGTGCTTGGTATATTAGAAGATTTTGTTGATCTTGTGATGTTTTTTATTATAAAATGGACAACAGCTGACTATAGATATAAATTTGTCATTCAAAAGAGATTTGTCCCAATGACAGTACTGGGAGATGGTGTCTCTCAGTGGCAGTTCTTATTACTCCCTTTACAGCTAGCAGTTTGTTATGTCTTTTTTGTGTATGTATGTATGTATCTAGACTGTCCTCGTCATGCCTCTCTACGTGATTGCAAACAATACTTAGATGTTTTTTGCTGTGGTTTCTCTCTTCCAGCTACGAACATCTCTTGGGAAAGGAAGAGCATTTCTGCGTTACTCCCTCGTTCATCAAAGGCTTGCAGATACCTTGCAGCAGTGTTTTATGAACACCAAGGTGACCAGGTGAATGGAAAAGTACCTCACTAACTAATAACAGTTTGTTCACTGTGAACAAGCAGCATGACCCAGTAGCTATTGAAAGAAACTGAAACCATTCCAAATGGTTGGCTTACAGAACTGGTAATAGGATACAAAGGATAATAGACCTTCTGGCCTGGGTCACTGGCTCATACTTATCTTAGACTTGTAACTATTGAAAGTTGTTACTGCTGAATGCATGTGAAGTGGGTGGTGTAGATGCATCTATATGTGGGTTTTGAAGGTGACTTTTTTATAAGCGTTGAAGCTTATAAAAAGCTTCTGTGCTGTATATCGTAAGGGAGGATTAATGTGCTAGTGTTGCACAAAGCCTCAGGAAGCATTTGCACATATTCCTGGCTTGTCAGAGAGAAGAACAGCTTGCTCCAGTCAACAAACACCAAAGACAGCTTACAGTTAATTGAAAAGGGCACTAGCAAGCCTTTTAGAAAAAGCCAACTCTTTGCACAGTGTATGTAACTCTGCTTGCTGTTTTCTGTCCTTTGTCCTTGACATATTAAGTGTGTGCTTTATGTATTTAGTGTGTGATTATTCAGTGTATAGCAAGTATTTTGTCTTGCCAGTGTTTTGCCCAAGCACTAGAGCAAGAAATGTTTAGTGCAGGGACTCCTTTAAGGATATTTCTGTGAACTCCAATGAATCTGTTTGTTTTCATTCATACAAAAGGGATATGATATTGGTTGCTTTCAGTTTATATTTAAAGTATCATGCCAAGTTTTTTTTCCGGGAAAGACTGAACAATTCTGTTTTGTTTTTTTTTGCAAGTGAAACTGCTTCTTTTTTACGTATGAATGAATACTACTTCTGGTTTTTTGTTTTGTTTTGAAGTGACTGGTACTATGCAAGAAGCCCATTTCTGAATCCCAAAATGAGTTCTGACATTGTGGGTCAACTCTATGAGCTCACGGATGTTCAGTTTGACTTGGCATCACGAGGCTATGATTTAGATGCTGCTTGGCCAGCATTTGCCAGGTAAGATAGCAAAACATTGTCAACAAGGGCATAACCTCCTGCTTTTAAATGTAGGAAATATGTGTTAGAGCAGGTATACGCTTTGTCCATGTAATTAGTCAATGACCGAACTGGTCTTTTTTCCAGACCAGTGGAAAGTACAAAAATGTGTAGCTCTGATCCAGATCCATGCCTATCAGTGGATGTTTTCCAGGGCTGCGTGCTGCCACCATCTGGTTGAGCATGCACCACACAGTAGTAGAATTTCTTAAAGCTAAGTTGCACTGATTCATGTGAATATGGGAAGCCACAGCTACCAACCTCGTAATCCTTTCTGTGTGCTTTTGACATCCCTGTTTTGTTTGCCATCAACTTCAGTGGTTGTTGGCCTAGACAACACGTACAGTTGTGAGTGGTTGTTATAACTAGATAAATCTTACACATAGCAGTAGAAAGACATGTATGTACGTCTTTAGTTTTCTCTTACATATTGTTTCTCTGTGTGATCAACAGGAGGACACTGTCCTCACTTGGATCTTCAGCATACTTATGGAAGCCTCCAAGTCGCAGTTCCAGCATGAGCAGTTTAGTGAGCAATTACTTGCAGGTAAGCAAAATACAACTAAATGTTTGTGTGGCAAAGGAAATCTTTAAATAATGGTATAATCCCAAAGAACTTGGAAGTTTTGTGACGATTATGACTCATAATGGTAATCTACAAAAAGAGTTCCTTAATTAAAAGCAAATTAAAATCAGTCCAGTAGCTGATTCAACTGCATAATAATCTTGTAGAGGAAAAAAAATAGATATATTCAGGAGGCAACGTAAAGATATGTATGTTTTCATTTATTTTGTGTGAAAACATGCCTCTTCTCCTATAAGTTGATGTCTTGTAGTAGTATGAATCCAACACACAAGGTCACTGTGCATTAAGAACCTGAATTTGCTCTCACATGAACATGGCATTTGTAATTCTTCTTGAAGCTGGTGGGTCTACATTTTTTTTGCTGGGTTAAATCTTCATTACAAACTTAACTGACACTAACAAATTGGAATAATTTGAAAAAATTAGGTGTTTGAATGTTAAGTTACTATATACTATAACAATGCCTGTAAACTCTTTAGTCAGGGAGGATATTACAAATTCAAATTCTGAGTTACTTTTTTTTATTCTGACAATGTCTTCTCAATGTTCTTGTCATCCCCAATAAACAAAACCAAAAAGTTAAGCCATCCCGATTTCTGAAATGTTTGAGTCTTTTTCTTTGAAAAATGCAGTGCTTATTCAAGTATTAAAATATCTTTTTCACATTCTGCTTGTGTAGGCTCCAGAGTTTCCCTCCAGCCCTGATGCAAATAACTCACTAAACGTTGAACACTTTGAGGGCTTTGAAGAGATGCGTGTAGAACTTGACCAGGCTGAGCTGAGGCAGAAGGAACTTCAGAGAAGTATTCACCAGCTAGAAATGGAAAACCAGGAGCTCCAGGCAGCTGTCAGCTTTCAGAAAGAGCAATTGCAGCTGGAAAAAGAAAAGAGCAATAACTACAGTGAGGAGAACTCCCGGCTGACAAAGATGATCACAGAGTTACAGAAGCAGTGTGAGGTTTCACACTCCACTCAAAGCACTGTTCATGACCTGCAGAAGTGCCTTCAATCACTGGAACTGAATGCCGTGGAGCAGCAGAAGGAATATTCAACAAAGCTGGCACAGTTGGCAACCAGTAAGGAGGACTGTGCCTCAAAACTGCAGCTGTTGAATCAGGAGCTGGAGGCCTCTAGGGCTTTAGTTGCTATGAAGGAGCTTTGCATTGATGAGCTTAAAGCAAAGCTAAGTTCCACAGAACAGAAGAATCTCAACCTCCTTGCAAAAGTTGATGCTGCCTTGGAGGGAAAAGGACAGCAAGCTACAGCCCAATGTGACTCTGCCCTACAGATACAGGTGCTGTTAGAGAAGCTTCAGCAGACTGAAAAGGAAAAGGCAGATATGCAAAGACTCAGTGATGAACGTACATCTCAGCTGAAAACCGCAAGAGAGCAGCTGCAGCTGAAAGAAGAGGCACAGAAGGAACTGGAGTCCAGATATAATTGCCTTGCTGCGGATTCCAAAGAAGAGAGTGAAAAGCTTCTGAGGAGCCTGGAAACCATGGAAAAGGAAATGGATGCACTTCAGAAGGCCCTGACCCTGAAAGGAAGGGAGATGGCTGAGCTCCAGACCCAGGTAATGGGGTCGCTGGCTCAGGTGGGGTCACTGGAAAAAGATCTTGAGGAGGCAAGGAAAGAAAAAAAGAAACTTGAGGAGGAGTATGGTAAGATGGAAGAAGCACTTAAGGAGGAAGCCCAGTCACAGGCAGAAAAACTTGAACAACAGGAGGGTCACGTAAAAAAGGTGAGTGAGACTGTGTGTAGCCTTGAGGAACAAAAGCAGAAGCTCTTGTCTGAGAAAGAGTATCTCAGCCAGAAAGTCAAGGAGCTGGAGGAGCAGATGGAGCAGCTGAACTCTGTAGTGAATGAAATGAGTGAGGAGAGCAGGAAGCTGAAAACTGAGAATGCAGACTTGCAGCAGTCCAAGAAGAAGATGGAAGAGAAGCTGAAAAATCTGAAAGCCTCTAAAGCTTCCCTGGAAGCCGATGTGGCCAGGCTGAGGGCCTCTGAGAAACAGCTTCAGAGTGAGATAGATGATGCCCTTGTGTCAGTTGATGAAAAAGAGAAGAAGCTCCGAAGCCAGAACAAACAGCTTGATGAAGATTTGCAGAATGCCAGGACACAAAGCCAAATTCTGGAAGAGAAGTTAGACGCTCTGCATTCGGACTACAGAGAACTAAAGGAAAGAGAAGAGACCACCAAGGAATCTTATGCCTCACTTGAAGGACAGCTGAAGAGTGCCAAACAACATAGTTTACAAGTGGAAAAAAGCTTAAACACCTTGAAGGAGAGCAAAGAGTCACTCCAGTCACAGCTTGCAGAGAAGGAAGTACAACTACAAGGCATGGAGTGCCAATGTGAGCAGCTAAGAGCCGAAGCTGAAAGACATAGGAAGAAAGCGGAGACTCTTGAGGTAGAAAAGCTCAGTGCTGAAAATACATGCCTTCAACAGACAAAGCTTATTGAATCCCTCACATCGGAAAAGGAATCAGTGGAAACGCACCAACTAGAGCAGGCAGCTTCTCTGGAGAAAAAGGCAAAAGAGCTGGCCTCCAGGCTTACCATAAGTGAAGAGCAGCTTCAAGTCAACCGAGATGAAGTGTCTAGGCTGCAAGCAGAAGTCCTTGACCTGCGAGTCAAGCTTCAGCAGACCACTGATGAGAGAGAGCAGTTGAAAAGTGAGCTGGCAATCACAGAGTCTGTCTTAGGGGAGCAGAAGGTGCTTGTCGAGCAGCTGAAAGAGCAAACAGAGTCTCTCAACAGAAACCATGTGCAAGAACTGGTGCAATACAAAGAAAGAGAAGAAGTGCTGAAAGGAGAGCAGGAGACTGTAGCCCTTCAAAAAACAGAGCTGGAAAATAATTTGCTGAGTCTAAAGGAAGAACTCTCCAAAGTTAAGCAGTACTTGGAAGATGCTAGAATGGAAAATGTAGAAAACAAAGATCTCCTCCACAGGACCAACACAGATATGGCTGAACTTGGTATTCAGATTTGTGCCTTATCCTCTGAAAAGATGGATGCAGAAGAGCAGTTAGCCCAGGCCAAAGAGAGGCTCAAAGAACTGGAAGAACAGGCAGCAGTGCAACAGGAGGAGCTGAAGCATGACATCTTTAATCTCAGACAGGAGAACAAGAGCCTACAAGAGAAACTAGAGGAGGCTCAGATATGTGTCTCAGCTGTCCCAAGTCTGCAAGCACAGCTGGAGACAGCAAAGAAACAGGCACAGAACTTTCAGGAGACCAGCCAAGAAGAGCTATCTGCCATAAAATTTCAAATGAGCACAGAGATTCTAAATTATCAGACAAAATTCAAGGTAAATTAATGTGATTATTACAGCTGAAGGAGCTGTGCAGAATTTCCCCTGCTTTACCATCTGCTACAGAAGTAACTCGGTGAAATCCTAAGGTTTATGTTGGTCAGGCTCTGAGACTAGCGTGCGACTAGCCTTAGCCTGGGAATCTAAAAATGTCTCAACATGCATGAGCTAGGCTGGTGTGGAGGTAAAAAAACTCTTTGTATAATGTGCAGATATTCCCTCATCTGTTTTTGTGTTCAGCTGCTCAAGGTAGCAGCCAGGAAGACTAAGTTATTCTTCCATAAAATCATGAGTTGACCTTGCATATGTGAAATGATATGCCTGATGGTTAAAGACTTTATTGTGTTTGTTCTGCCATTCTGAGATAGCGTCTAAGATTAATCAGTTAATCTGGGCTTTATGCATGCCACTGGTACCATCCAGAAATCCCACAAGTTTGAGAAAATAGTGTACATTCATTTATGTTTCTTTTTCATAAGCTCTTCTTAAACCTCAATATAGAATCATAGATTCATGAGTACTATTTGGGCTACCTCAATCTTTTGAGGCCAAGTAAGCTGAGGCTTCTTTTTGTTGACAGCTGTAATAGCCCATAGCAGGTAACATTAAACTACAGCGAGTCTATGACCGCAGAGGATTCCTGAATCCATAAGTTGAGTTTCTCTTTAGCTGTATTTCATGAGTATTGCTTTTATATCATACATGGCAGTAAGAGTGCTCATGATTCAGGATTGGAAATTTGATAGGTGAAGTGGGAGCAGCTAGAGGAATGCTAACTTCTCGCTCTATCTCTCTGCTAGGCTGCCAGTGAAGAGTGTGGAAAACTAAGAGAGCAACTTGAGGAGCAGAAGCGACAACAGCATGCTACAGAAGAACAGATTGCAGGTTTACAAGTAGGTGCTTGATCTGATTAAGCAAAGACAGAGATTTTTGTGTCAGCATGCATCAGTGATAAAAAGGGAAAAGGAAGGCATCATAATGGCTGTGAGTCTAAGAATGTCCTTGAATAAATACAGGTGTGGCAGCCTAAAGTTATCCATGGAAATGGAAATTATTAAAATCACAATGGCACTTAGGACTTGTCCTGCTTTTAAAGCTAGTCAGGTTTCATATAAGACCTGAGCACGTGCATATTAGTTAAACGGGGGATGCAGGATTGGAAGGTATCTGTCTTACACCCACTCCACACAGCCACACATTTGGATCCAACAGTTTGCAGGCTGCAAGGAGCGCTGCATCAGAGAATTGATCTGACTGATAAGTAGCCCAGCTGGAAAAAAAAAAACAACAACAAAAAAAAAAACGGGATTTTTGTAATGCACATATCGAACAGTTGGAATGGGAGTGTCATGCTGAGGTGTGAGCAAGGGATTGGGAAAGAAGAAAATAAAGGTCACTGAACCTGGCCATGCCTACTGGCAAATATACATGAACCTACACAGTGACACAGTGCTGTGTTGATACGTGTCCTGAGGACTCGGTTTGACAGTTCTGTCTGCAGAGGCTGGCCATGAAATAAGTTCTTGTTTTTATTGTCCTTCAGTTTCCATATAGCTTTAATGAACAGGGCAAAAAATAAGCACTTTTCCCCTTTTTTTTTTCACTTCTGGGTGGTGAAAAAAACTTAATAACGGCTTATTTTTAACCATTATCGTTGAGAGATTTTCCTTGATATGGAGACAAAAGCTGAAATGACAGAATAGTAAAAATTACAGGCACTGCTTAGAACTGTCTTACTTTTGAGTTTATCCCTTATTCAGTGTGACAGAAATAAGCAATCACTAGTACACAAATAATTTGTTTGCCATAATATCTTAATTGGTGGTTTGGCTTTTACTCTCTCTTTCAAAGCATTACTTGGGTGTCTTGGTAACTGTCCAGTGCTTGGTAAAGTGTTGTTTTCATATGTCAGTAAATAAAAAATATTTCTCTAGGCTGAAAACACAAGTTTGTCTAGAAAGCTGGATGAAGCAAGAGAGCAGCTGTCTGAATTACAATCTGCTCGGCTGCAGAAGGAAGAGGAGGTGACATCTCTGAGAGAACTCTTGAAAAGGTGGGAGTTTGGGTTCTTTTACACAGGTCATTAACTGAAAGCCAAGTAAGGGGCTGATAAGCAAAGCGTATTGACAATTGTTGTGGTATATTACATACCCCAGGTTTTATATAGGGGAAATAATGCGTGGGCTCTTTGGGTAATATCAAATTGACACTTCAGACAAGAAACACACAAATTGTACAGCGCACTTGAATGCAAGGTTTAGGTTTTATTACTTGGTTAATTCAGCGAATGATGTAAATTTATTGTCTCTCTTCCTTTATGAATTTACAATTTCACAATCTTTTACCTTGTAGTTTAGTAATAAAATTCAGAAAACTTTTTTTTTTTTTTTAAAGAAGAAATGGAAAATTAGCAATTTTTTGGCAGTTTGTTTTTCTCTCCTTTCCATGATGCTTCTGGGGCACAGTAAAAATTATTTAAATGGGACCACATCCTGCATGTCATATCTTGACAACTTTCTTTGTTTTAATCATCTAACGCAGGCTACTTTTCCAAGGACTGGAATGTGAATCAGTGTGATGTAGATCATCTGGCAGTCCAAAATAGATCTTAAGTCATAAATACTGATAGGTTAACAAAAGCCTATGTATTTCTACATTTTTATATTGATATCATCTATTTTTATGGGAAGGCTGGTGATTCTTATCTATGATGGAAGTTGTCAATACAAAACTCAGCAAAATATTTGAATTCAACTGAACTGGCTGAGTTTGTTCAGACTAGCCGAGCCCTTTGTGTTGCATTGCTGAAGCGTTTTTGATCCATTGCTAGGACTAAGTACTCAACTTAGGATATCATCAAGCCACAGTCTGCAAAGCTTTCTGGTGATACTTCTCATCACTGGCTGTGCAGCTAACTGAGGTTTCATAACCTTATGGGTTTTAGTTACTCTGTGTTTGAACAATATCCCGAGAAACTGTTTTGCTTTCCTTTTGTGAACACGAAGGCTATAGAGGGGTATGTGTTAAACGCTTTTTTGAGTGCAACCTGCAAATGCTAGACAGCCTGTGTCTATAGGACTTTGCCTCTTTAGCTCAGCTTGCAGCTACTAGTGACGTTAGTTTCAAAGGACAGTAATTTTATTCCCAGTGTAGCAGCCATTGTAATGTTTGCAATAAACAGGGCATCCAAGAAATTACTGATTGCTGACTGTGATCACTGGATAACAGATCTGTGTGCACTGTCAGTGATGCAGAAAACTGGAGAGATTCGGGTTAGTTATGAAAAAATACGTATGCTGAGAACAATTTCACTGATACTACATGTTTTTCCCCTTTATTCCATGGGAAAGTCTTGAATGAACCTGAACTAATAAAAAGATTTTTAATCACCTTTATATTTGATCAGGACCCAGAAGGAAGCTGATGAAGCAAAAAAACAGGCCCTGGATTACAGTGAGAAACTCAGCAAGGTGGCGGCAGACAAAGATAGCAACGACCAGAAGTTGTTTGCTGAGCTGGATGACCTGACAAGAACAAAACAGTTCCTTGAAGAACGTTTAATAGAACTTATCAGGTTGGCATAAAAACAAACAGCAAGCAGAAATTAAAATCCTAGCTTAGGCTTTTAAGGGATACTGCCTAGATGGTTCACTCTTGTATTCCTGATCTGAAAATGCAGGTAATAGGCAAGATTATAAGAAGATTAAATTTTGCATTTCCTTAATGAAGTCAAAAATATAACAACAGTATGATCTCCTTCTTAATTTCCTATCTGTTTGCAAAAGCATGTAGTTCTCTGCATGGCATGTATTTTTTCCTCCATTCCCAACAATTTCAGTAGGTTTCTTGATCTATCTTTATTCCTGAAAGTTTCTCAGAAATTACAGAAAAAGCAATTTTTGGTGATGAAGCTTCACTGGCATTCAAATTGAGGTTAGTTAATAGTAAACATGCATAAATAATTGATATGCTTTTCGTTTCTGTAACTCTCTGTAGAGATAAGGATGCTTTGTGGCAAAAATCAGATGCTCTGGAGTTCCAACAGAAGCTTAGTGCAGAGCAGAAGTGGCAGGGTGACACAGAGGTTAACCATTGTCTGGACTGCCAGAGGGAGTTCTCATGGATGGTGCGCCGACACCACTGCAGGTCAGTTTGGTGAACCCTGTCATGCTATTCAAAAGCAAAATCCCCTATGAGCATTTACACAGATGAAATTCTTTTAAAAATTCATAGTTCGTTTGTCGACATCATTGATAGAAAACATGTCAGAGCCTGAAAGAACACAAGTCCACCGAGGGATGAAACATTACTGGGAATGTCTCTATAGGGAACGTTCAGTAGTGATTAGTGAATTGTGAAGTCATTTCTATTAACAGCTTTCAAATCGCTCATTTCTACTAAAACCTGCAAAATTTGCTAGTGTTTTTACCAGTATCCATTAATGAGCTAAATGATTCTGAAAAACAAAATGGCGATGACTTCATAAATGTGAACTGCTCAGAAAGCGGCATGGTCTGTATCATGACCTCTGCTTTGGAGATGACATTTGGGCTTTTCCAGAGAGTGAGACCATTATGACAAAGCCCCAGGCTGTGTCATGTAAATGTGTTCCACCTGTGTGTGGTACTATTCTGACACCTCTGGTTTTGAATAATTTCTAGAATGTGTGGCCGCATTTTCTGCTACTATTGCTGCAACAACTATATGGTGACAAAACCTGGTGGGAGGAAGGAGCGGTGCTGCAAAGCTTGCTTTAATAAGCCCAGAGTGATTGTGGACAGTACAGATGACTCTGGATCCAGTGCCAACCAGGAAGGATCCCCAGGTTCATTGGAGTCACCAGTGTCACCAGGTGAGAGGGCTCTTGGTTAGTGTGCTTTTTGCACGCCACTGAGAAGTAAGTTGGTTTCTTAGACATTCTCCAAGAAACCACATGAGCACCTCCGGTCCCAGGGATCTTCATATTCATGGACTGTTTTCAGGATTAAATTGGTCCCATCATTGTGTTTGTGAATGGTATTGACAGAAATCTGCATATATGTTAAATGGGTGTCTGTCTGCTTGAGGATTTCAGTTAGTTCTTAGTAGTTACCTAATGCTTCTGTAGAGGTAGAGGAATGGCCTAGTCTTACTGTGAAGGATTTTGATTGCTTTTTGCTTTCTGAACTAGCTAATATTACTAATGTTTCTTTTAATGTCCTTTTATGGCACAGTTGCAGGCGAAGCCTCTAAACCACCAGATGATGCAGCGTTTGATATAATCACTGATGAGGAGCTGTGCCAAGTACAAGAATCAGACTCACTCCACAGTGAAAGTCAGATGGATAGAGATTCTCTGGATCAAAGCATGACAGATCTGTGAGTAAACACTGTTTCGTGGAGAGGGAACTCTTCTAAATTTTGTTTGTTGGGGGCTTTTTTAACCATTCAGTAGAGGTAGCCAGCCTCTCCATAAGAAGACACTGCTGTGCTCAGCCACATGTTCACTACATAACAGAAGATAATTTTGAGCCATTTGTGTAGTCAGCATCAAATCCAGTAAATCCAGACAGCTCTACCATAGCCCTCCAGCTGATTCTCCACAGTGCAGAGAAGTAGTCCCAGTTCTGTGCTCTACCATGTCAGCTGTCACCATTAAAATCAATGTGCAGGCTGCCAAGGATTGTTGGTTGTTCACACTTTATAAAGAGAACAAGGAGGTGAGGAGAATAAGTAAATATCTGTTCTTGTGACACACTTCATTGAACTGAGTGTGAAATAACTGGTCTGTCTCTATAGGATTCCTTAATACTTAAAAGATACTGCTTACAGGGAAGTAAAAGAACTGGAAATGTGGAGCTCAATCTGGCAGAGATTTTTTTTTTTTTCCCTCCATAAGAAAATTAGAGTAAACACAGCTTTCAGTATTTTTTTTTTACATCTGTTTCTACATAAATTAGCAATGAAGAGAATCTAAGACCATCTGGATATCTGAATACTTGGTTTGAAAACTATACTGTTAGTACTTTAGCTTGATGCATATCCATGCGTATGTAAAGGTATCGTTCAAATATTTTCAAATATTCTTCAAAAATTTCATTTTGTAAAATGCATTGTCTTTCAAAACAGTCATTTTTTGCTAATTTTTTTTTCTTGATAAAGCTACAATTTTTATATATCTGAGCAGGGGGAAATAGAGCAATTTCACCTAATTTTATACTTCTTTTGCTTCTGAGAAGAAAAGCAGCTTGTTTTTGAGATCAAATACCTCACAGCTGAAATCAGATAGGATTACATGTAGAGCTGGCTGTAAACTCAGTGACCCCTGGACAACACAGTATTTAGGATCTCAGTGGCAGAGGCTTGCCAGTATTTCTAATACTGATTGTGATAATGATTGTTGCTGCCTCCTGCTGGGGATGGGACTGAAAAGCACTCTGATAGTCGCTTATTTTGAAACCTATTTTCTGAACTTCTTGCAAACACTGTATTTGCCTAATGATTGAAAGCTGTCTTCATCTCAGAGTCTTGCCAAGCCTCTTCCATATCACCACGATGAAAAAATCTTGAAAGATTTTGCATGTTGTCACTTGGTGTACAGAGACATCCCTTTACTTTGACTGATTATTTCCTAGCTTGCTTTCTCTATATGCACAGGTTGCTTTCAGTCTTACGTGTAGTGTTCAACCAGTTTTAAGGCAGGGAAGTGTGTGTGTTTTGTGCGTGTGTGTTTTGCTTTTTCTTCATACTGGATGTAGCATATTTAAATCCTAAAAATTTTGAGAAATAGTTGGAATTTCCTACGTACCAATATGTGGGTCACTTACAGCACATAGTGGGAGATCTTCAGGTCCATTCATTCTTTTTCCTCAGCTGTTTGCATGTCACTTTCACATGCCCAGGTATGTCATGGGTCTGCCATGACTCCTCTGCCCCCTTCTGCCCATGTACTCCTTCATACACAGTGTTCTTGTATACCCTGTTACAAACTCAGTGAGCTCCATATCCTCCATGCTTCATCCGAAATCATGCTCTTTCAAGAGCTGTTGGTGCATCCTTTCTTCTAACACTTCACTGTACTATTTTTTTTTCTTTTCTCTTTGATGAGCTGGATAACTAATTTAGAGTGCCTGAGTTGGGTCTGACCTGCTAAGTACCAGCAAGCCCAGTAAATCATTTATGCATCCCGGGATAACATCTTCACTTTTTTCTTGGCATTAGAGACATTTGCAAAGGTGCTTGCTGGGCTAAGCAGCTGTGAGGGCCTTTGCGTATCTTCCACTCTGCATTTCAGGTTTCTGATTTCCAAATAACTCAGTAAGGTTCTGACTTTGGATAACTAAATTTCTTTCCTGAAATCGTTGCACTACTGACAGCAGACAGCTTATGAGCTTTTGCTGCTCAGCCACATGAAGCTGGCCACTCAGGCACTTAAGCTGCAGCTGCCAGAGCTCCAGTGCTTGTGAGACAGAAAATCTTCAAGGTCAAAGTTGAACCAGCTTTTTTCAGGTTTGAATTCTGAAAAGGTCCTTTTGTTTATGACTCCCAAAGTCTTTCATGATGTTGGTCACAGCATTTTTAGTATAATTTGGGAGAAATGCTTTCCATATATAGGAACAATCCTGCTATACTAGACCATCCAGCTGGGAGACAGTGACCAGCTGTAGACACCTAAGGGAAAGCGTAAGAATGGGGTAAGAATGAAGTGATATTGTTTTTCAAAATGCTCTTCCAGCCTCTGACAGTTTGTGTCTCAAAGATTTTCTGAATTGTTCTCTTGTAGATTTTTCCATGCTTCAGTTCTCCCTCCTTATCAGCCCCAATTCATTTCACTTTTAAAAGAAAAGGAAGAGAAACTGGTTTTCAGCAGATCCACCAGAAGTCTGGGCAGTGATGCATCTTCATAATGATCCCCAGGCTGACACCTAGCGTGAAGAAGTCATATAGGAAGAAGTGCAACTGTCAGGGGGGGACAAGAACAGTTAGATCGTGAGACAGCATTTCTTTTATTTTCCACATGTGCTAACAGACGTTGGACGTGCTACAGACCATTGGACTCAGGGGGATATCATAAAGAGAAGAAGGATTTACTTTATTATTGTACTGCACTTGGTTTTAAGAGATGAAGTAGGAGATTTAGCACTCCCTGAGCCTCTAGTGAGTAAGTGAAGAAATGTACAGTTTAAAGCAGTTAAGTGGCAATCTAGGAAGGAACTGCAGTACAAGCGTATGTTGGCTTTTTTTTTTTTTTACAGGAGTTAAGAAAACCATATGTTAGAGGAAAGCACGGAAAGCTGTTCAAGGAATGAGAAAACTTGAATGCCACAGATAACAGTGCTTTATCGGTTCAGGAGATGTGTTAGACAGTGGGTGCAGTTGAATATGCAGTTTTAGTAGCAGTCACAACAGTAAATTCTTCCTAGTCCCAGCCAATGGTGTTGCGGTGTAATGATGTTACGGTTAAACACTTAACCCACTAAGCTCTCATATGACTGCATCTGCTGACACAGTATGCACAGATGCTGCTAATGACCACATGGAGGCTCTGTTTACTCTCTCAAACTCATTCTTCTCTTTGCTGCTTGCATCTCTGCCCCAGCCCTGTAATTCATAGTTCGTGGTATTCCAGAGTGTATCCAGTGCATCTGCCCTTTTTGAGGTAAGGAGTGGATAAGAGATTCTTCCTCTTACTGTGGTGTGTGGGAGGCACACAGCTTTATCATCATGTAGCAGCTTCTTCAGTGTATTTGTTTGAATCATCCAATATTTCTTGTATGAAAAGAAGACGTACGATAGTGATTCTACATAAGAAAATACATTTTGTGTACCATATGTCAGAATAAGGAACTGGAGAATATATTTTTAAAATGCCTCACCGATTAAATCCAGGACAAATGTCATATCCCAGGGGAGGGTTTGTTTAGGAGATGAGTCCAGACTGTGCTGCTTGTCTCTGCCCCCCAAGTCTAGATTTCCACCTATCATGAAAGCTTTAAAACCTGACAGCATCTCAGTAGGGAGTTTATCTTAACACTGTTAAAGGGATGTCCTGGATGCATGTATTGCTCTTAGTTCATGAAGCCAGGATAGAAGCTGTTTGAATTTTCCACAGTGGTTAGCAAAACAGGAGTGCAGTTTTGCCCTGGCAGTTCTGTCACTAGAATATGCAAAATAAAAATTATGTAATTTGTCATCATGGCTATTAAATCATTTCTGTTTTAGGAAGACCTAAGCTTCCAGATAATATTTGACTGCATACTATTCAGAAAATCATGGCTTTCCTTTTTTTTTTCTCCTAGAAACAGCACATGTAATTCTTCGACCTTTGATGAATCAGAAGAGTGGCAAGTTGCTCAAGATGCTGAGATAAGCCTGTTGAAGTCAGGAGAAATCATGTAAGCAGAACAGTTTCATTACTACCAGACTGGAAGAATAAAGGCTGAACTCATATATCAGCTATGTGAATGTGTCGTGCAGACTCCTGGAAGAGGAGATTGATTGTTGTCCCACAGCAGAATTTGGTCTGAGGAGGAGCAGAGAGTGTAGCTCAGCTAAGCAGAGCAGCAGCAATGAGACAGGTCCTTTCTCTTAAAAACTGATGTGCAAGTGGGGAACAAGAAGAAAAGATTTGGGTCTATGTCACATCATAAAATCTTCCTTCCTGTTCTTACTGCAGGAGGTTGTTGTGAACAGAGAGGAGGCTTAGAGGGAAGTCTGCATAGTTCTGATAATCTCTGGAGGAAGCTCTAAGTCAAAGGCAGAGTGCTGTGCTACTTGGACTTTCGTGATGGGGAGGGAACTGGAGAACTTTTGGAGCACGTGCCTACTATTTACTGGTAGCCCCAGCCTATTGCCTCATAGGAACTATCTGCCTGGTTGATACTTGCTTGGCTTAAAATGTTCAGCAGATGATCTGCTCAACTCCTGTGAGCCGAGTGCACAAAATTCTTGCATGTACTCTGCTCAGAAATTAATAGTTACGTGCAGTAGTGACAGAATGTCATTTTCACAACCACAGAGGGAATCTCATGCACAAAAATGCTCATGACCTGGAGTAATTCCCCTTTGCTCACCCTTCTCTTAAGCCTTGCTTGGAAATCCTGGCCTATTCGTGGTGAGCCTTTCAAGCTTGTTGCTGCTGTTCAGAGAACCAGCAAGATAAAGCAGTAGCTTAAGCTGTAGCTGGGCTGCAGAGCAAAACCAAGAGCTGTCATTAGTTTGTTAAAATTAAAGATCAGTTGAAATGTAGTAGCTATTTCAGCTAAGAGGAGAAGTAACAATGTAAATAAAACTTAGGGTAAAGCTTTCTCTCTGAACAAACTACAGATATTATAGTAAATGAGCTGTGATCCCTAACCCCAATGATTGGTAACTGAACTCCTTATTACTCTAGAACAGGAAATCATCATGGTGACCGAGTGGTATCTTCTGGCAAATGAGTTGATTTTTTTGCTTGGGAAACGATTTATTTGGCCTGAAGAGTGATGTGTTAGATCAGTTTTAGTTAGTATAACACAAGTGAGCTACTCAGCTCTTAGAAACTACTGGTTTTCCCTGAAGAAGGCAAGCAGCATTCTTCTGTTAAAGGTCCCACTACTTTCAGTCTGAAATAGATATCAAAATGAAGTAGGCTAATAAAATGCTTGAGGGGTCAAGATCACATACTTGGAGAGTACTTCCTTTTTAATTGGAGGGTCATTGAATCAGCTTTTATCCAGCTTACTGGGGTAAAACAGAGCATGCAGTAAGTGCTCCAGAGGATTTAGACAAAGCTGTTGTTTACACTCCATCCATCTGCCCTCTCTGTACTCCCGATCCCTGCTTTCTGTACAAATAATGTCTAGACGAGAATAATAAATAGACTAATTTTTGTTTACATTTCTCTGTGAAAGGAACAGTAGAGGGCAGCAGACTTTTTTTAAATCAGGAGAGCTCTAAAAAGCTTTATTCAAAAAAGATTTTTCTAGTTAAAATGAAATAAATAAGTGAATAACATCCATATTTGCTAAAGCAGTGAAAATACTTTCATCTTTTCTGCAGGTCTTGCTTTCATCCAAGGCTGAATTTTCCTGCATCTTGTTAGACCTGTCCCAAAGTTGCTGTGGAGACTGCCTCAAATATACAGAAAATAAAAAATGATGACTATTGTTTTTGTCTCAGCTATTAGATTGGATCAAGTGATTGTATTTTTCTCACTTACAGGGTCAAATTACCCCTTACAGTGGAGGAGATTACAAATTTTGGGGAAGGCAACAGAGAACTGTTCATTAAATCCAGCACTTACAGTATCATTCCCATCACTGTTACAGAGATTGGGCTAACAATTAGTTGGATATTTTCATCAGACCCTAAAAGCATCTCTTTCAGCGTCGTCTACCAAGAATCAGAGGACACACCACTGGATCAGTGCAAAGTAAGGCTGTATTTCCCTGTGGGATTTTTGTTTCTTTTCTACCTTAGAAAGTGTAATATACTTCAGTAGGCTCCCCAGAGGAATCAGCCTGCATAGCCAGCTGATCTCCACAATGGTGCTAATTGCTATTGGATTAGAAGTTCTTTTTTCCAATTATGTTTTCCTCGGGGCAGAGCTACATCTTTAATTATTTAACACTGCCTGCCAAAGTTGAGTTGAAAAACACTATTGCTTCTACCAGTCTCATCGTCACTCACTATTATTAAGCAAAAATTAAAGCTTAAGCCTGCAAAATTCTTCTTTTCTTCCTCCTCAATACTGCTTGATTTGTGGCTGCTTAGGGCTGATCTTGCCAGGCTCCTAAGTAGAGACCAGAAGGAAACAGATAAATGGATTGGGTTGTTTGCATTTCTTAAGAGTCGAGCGTGTGTTTAAGGGTATTGATGATGTGCCCATGTCTTGCAAAATCACTTTGTCAGTGCCCAAGGTACCAGGTTTTATATGTACTGTATGTATTATATGAGGATTGTGTATTAAGAGAATCTATGTTACTCAGCTCATTCCAAAGTTTAAGTAAAGACTGGATAGTTGTTGTTTGAACACACCATATCAGGGAAGGGTCTAAGGTTGTGATTTCATTGGACGAATAAAAAATGCTTATGCAGCATGAGTCAGTTCACTCCAGAATAAATAACTCCAAGTAAAATGTATGTTTTGTTCATCTGAAGGTGTAAGACTGTTGCTTCTGTCTTGATATATCTATTTGAAATAACTTTGGGTTCTCTTGGGTTGTCCTTGATCTGTGGCATCTGCTGTTCTGAGGTGAAAACCAGTGTCTCTGCCAGAATTCTACAGGATAGATGGTTACACCCACTTCTGCTATAAATTTAGATACACAGTTAAATTTGCTGAGAAATCTTATCTTGTAGAGTCATAGAATGGTTTGAGTTGGAAAGGACTTTATAGGCCATCTGTTTCCAACCCCCTCCCATTGGCCAGGACACCTCCCACTAGACTGGGTTTCCTGAAGCCCCATCCAACCTGGCCTTGAACATTTCAAGGATGAGGAATACACAGCTACTCTGGGCAACCCGTTCCTCTGCCTCACCGCCCTCAGAGTAAATAATTTCTTCCTAATGTCCATTATAAATCTACCCTCTTTCAATTTAAAGCCATTACTCCTTGTCCTATGACTTCACTCCCTTACAAAAAGTCCCACCTCAGCTTTCCTTGAGAGCCCAATTAGGTACTGGAAGGCTGCTATAACATCTCCTGAGAGCCTTCTCTTCTCCAGGCTGAACAAGCTTCAGGTGGGACATTATAAGAGTGGAGTAGAAGGGGACAGTCATTTCCCTTGCCCCTCTAGTCACACTGCTTTTGATGCAGCCAGGGACATGGTTGGCTGCCTGGTCTGCAAGCACACGTTGCTGGTTCGTGTTGAGCTTCTCATCAACCAACACCCCTAAGTCCTTCTCAGGGCAGCTCTCAATCCATTCTCTGCTCAGACTGTTCGTGTTTGGGATCGCCCTGACCTAGGTGCAGGATCTTGCTCCTGACTGTTGAATTTCATGAGGTTTGCGCAGGCCCACCTCTCAAGCCTGTCAAGGTCTCTCTGGATGGCATCTCTTCCAATCTGTGTGTCGACAGCACCTCACAGCTTGGTGTCATCCGCAAACTTGCTGAGGGTGCTCTCAATCCCACTGTCTCTATCACCAATAAAGATGTTCATTAGTGCAACTCCCAATACCAACCCAAAAGGACATCATTAATCACTGGTCTCCACCTGCAAATCAAGCTGTTGGCCACAACTGTTTGAGTGTGACCATCCAGCCAATTTCTTATCCAACGAGTAGTCTATCTGTCAATCCTTATCTCTTCACTTTAGAGACAAGAATGTCATGTGGGACAGTGTCAAATGCTTTGCACAAGTCCAGATGGATGACACCAGTTGCTCTACCCTTATCCATAAATGCTTTAAACTCTAAATTGGTCAGGCACAATTTTTTCTTTCAAGATGAAGGCATGTTGGCTGTCATCAGTCACCACCTTGTTTTCCATGTGCCGTAGCATAATTTCCAGGAGGATCTGCCCCATGATCTGAATAACACAGGGAGTATGAAGCATGTATCAAAAGGCATAAATTAGCTAATTCTGCTCTTGGCTATGTTTGTACAGATTTAATATAACACTTCTGGTGTTAGTAAACTTGCTTATTCTAAAAACATAAAAACATGATGAGAACTTGAATCTTTCCCTAAAACTGAGATTTCTAGCCATAACTTAATGCTGGAAAGATGGTGTCAAAGGAAAACAGGTGTCATACTATAAGACTTTACTTTGGGTGAACTTGTAATGCTAATCAGTGAAAATGAATAGTTTTTCAAGCATATACGCATTTTAGGAATTTAAAGTGTAAATATTTTTCTGAAGGCAAATGTCAGTTTTTAGGTCAAATAGCAAGTTTCAGTTTGATTTATATTGAATTCCAGGTTCTTATTCCCATGACCCGCTGCAATTCTCATAAGGAAACCATCAGAGGACAGATGAAAGTCAGAAACTCTGGAATCTACACACTGATATTCGACAACACATTTTCCAGGTAGGTCCCACCTGAGTGTAAAAGGTGAAATAAACTTGGTTTTTCAGGCTGTGCAACTACTTAGATGTATCATTATTCTGCTGTTTGGACGCAAGTGTAAGAAATTGCTCCCTGCTTGCCTAAAGATCTTCAGCCTGAGTTTTGGTTGTTCTTCTTCTTTGTTGTTTTTTCTCCCCACCATAGCAGACTTTAACTTGTTTGTGTCAACATCTGAGAAGGTTAAGAGAAGTAAGCAAGTTGGTTGTGATTCTTTCTCAGACAGTTTAGTCAGGAATGTTATCTTTGTAACAAGAGACCTGACAGCCTTTGTGCAGAAAAATCTCTCTTTAACACCAGTCATTTTTTTGCCTGAGTGTAAAATGAATAAACTTTTAAGACTTTCTGTCTAGTTGATTTCAGCTAACACAATCACCTTCCTCTTCCTTTTGTTTCTTGACAGATTTATTTCAAAGAGAGTGTTTTATCACTTGACTGTTGAGCGACCTGTCATCTACGATGGAAGTGATTTTCCATAGCCTTGAATACACTGTGTTATTTTTAATTAAATTTGTAAGAAATGCTATTATTTATGTATATGTAAGCATTGTGATTACCACTATCTGAAGACTTTGAAACTATGCAATAGTTATAATGCACATAGAGAGCATGTATACACTAGATGAACAAAGCCTTTTTAGGAACACTAATGGTTCTGTACTGTGTACAGATTGCTCAGAAGCCATCTTGTTCGATTCAACAGGTCAAGTAATGTTCCAGCCAAATTTTTTTCAGTGGGGAAAGAAGTGTGGAAGTGACTAAATGCAAACTGAAATTCTCTACTGAAAATTGAATGACTTTTCTTACAAAAATATCCTTCAAAAGGAAATTTAAATAAAAATACATACTTTTGTTGACCTCTTCACTGAGGAATAAACATACCCATTTCCATTCTGCTCTACTGCTCTTACAGTCAGAACAGCAACTATGCAATCCTTCAATCTTCACAGATATATATTGTAATCCATCTAGAATTTTTTATCTCTTTCAAGTTTTATAAGCAGCAAATATAGGGGTTTTCTACATTTTTGAGCTAAGATTTGGTAAGTCTTAACTGGCTTTTACAAATGCTTTGGTCTTTAATACCAGTTACAAAGCAATAAGTAATGAAGCAACAATTTATTTCACTTTTGCTCACCGTGCTTCGTAAGTTGTTCCACTGAAATCAGCTCTTATGGTGAGTACCGGTGGCAGAATCAGGTGTTTAATTTGTAGAATCAAGTACTGCTCACTGTGTGACACTTGGAAGAAGAGCATTTCTTTTTCCTGCTTTAGCACCTTGGTCAGCAGCATTCACAAGAAAGCACAATCTCTGAGGAGGCCAGCAATGACTTTCTGTAGACTAAGTGGAAGGCAGCCATAATTTTTGAATTGGTCTCCAAAAGTCCATCTGAAATTGAATGCATATCCAGCCCTTAGGGAACCCTCCATGGGGTATCTGATTCTACAACAATAGGCCGGTTGCTAAAAGATGGACACAAGGCAGTGTTTGACATTTACATAGTAACAGTTTGAGGTATAGGGAAATTTCTGGAAAAAAAAAATACCGCAGATAAAGCTAAAGGTTGCTAATCATTCATTCCGTTGTTAACAATGTATAAAAACACTGATCCCGAAGAAGATTGTGAAAGAATAACTGCCCTTCATGGACCACCTGGACTTTAAGTTGCATGTTCAGGGCTTTCCAACAAGGACTTGCATTCAGGTTGGCACCAAGCTGAAATGGGGGCCCTTTCAGCGAGGCTGTCTGGCTCCTGGATGGTTTACTCTTCAACATCTCTTCCTAGTACTTGTGACGTGCTGTGCTGGGCAGAGGGGTCGCTGGAAGGTGCGTGCTGCTTTACTCTTCCTGAGTAACAGGATGCAGAAGGAGTTAGACCCTTCCCTGGCCTCGTGCGTGAGAATGAGTTGGACAAGAAACCGAAGTGGGCGATAAATGACACACTGCTCTGTTCATTAATTATGGCATATTTCAGTGTTGAAGCTACATTTTATATTTAAGTGGGCAAGAAGAGTTTATTTATTGCTGAAGAATGGATACTGTGTATGGTACGCTATGCAATTTCACACAGCTGTTATGAAGTCTGCTGCAGTTTTCCTTTAAGCTTTTAGGTGTGATTTTTAAAAGCATCTTGTTGTTTTATTTAGAATACTAATCTGAATAGGAGATCTTTATTAAAATGCCAAATGTAAGTTAAAGGGACGCTGTCAAATGTTTTAGGCCAAAATACGACATCTCTGCTCAGAAGTATTTGAGTTATGTGCAGTCAAAATCATTTGACAGGCTTGCCTCTGGATTTCCTCTCTGCATCCTTGTTCTGAAGATTTTTTTTCATTCAATAGCAAATGTTTTTAAGGCACCGTTTATTTAATTCTTAAAGTAACTGGTTCCATGTAGTAGGCCAGATTTTTCCCTGCAGGTTTTTTGTGTAGACAGCCCTGAGGTTTGCTGAAACTTGTGTTTGAGAGGTGGGTAATAAAAACGCTGGATGATTTTTATTTAGCATTTGAGTCTTTATGGTATCTTTTCTTCAGGCTGTCCTGCCTCATGAGAGAAGTTTTATGGCTTTTTTGCTCTCTGAAAGAGGGCTAAGAGGAGGAGAGAAAGCCTGTAGTTAAAAGATGAAAAGCCAATGTTTGCTTCTCACAGAGGAGAGCATTTAAGCAGAAGTTTCAGTAGAGGAAATACTCCAGCAGGTAAAGGTGCAACAAGGACATGAGTGCAGCTGCTTGAAGGATCTGTTAAAGTAAAGGAGCCCATCATGTCACCTAGGTGACGGAGTCTTTTCCACCTCAGGGGCTGTGCAGAGCACACAGTAAAGAACCTGCTCTTGTTACAGAGCTGTTGTGTGATTGTCCCAGACCATTTATTACTGGAGTCACGGGACCCTGATCTAGGACTTCCCACAGGTGGAGGTTCGTGCAAGAGACTTCACTCAAGCGCTTTACACCCCCATTTGTAAAGAACCTGTCCGTGCGAGCTATGCCTTCAATGCTGGTACATCTGTTTGCCTACAGATATTCAGCTGTCTTGTTGTATTGGGCCTTTGGTTGAAAGACTATCCCCAGCAATGCAATTAAGAGAAATATTTAAAATCCGTCACAAAACCGACTTAAGGAGATGTCACACCTGTGACCTTATACACAAAGAGTGTATAAGAAGTCAATGTATCTAATGGTGTGTTTTTCCTGGTTGCTAGAACAAGGAAGGGTAATTTGTTTATGCAGGGATTTATGCAGAGGAAATATAGTTATTTTAAGAAAATGACAATGTTCCTTTACTCAACATTACTCAGTGTTGCTTTATGAAAAGTCACTAGGATTTGCACAGCAAGAAGTAGCACTGCTACAAAAGCCTGAATTTGCTCTTTTAAAAAATTGAAATTGCACTATAGTTTTAATTACACTCAGACACTTATACTGTAACTTGTTCAGAAACATATTTTGGTTTTTGCTGCCAAAGAATTGCAAACCCATTCACATCAAATTTCACGTTCCACTTGGGGGAAAAAGAGATCTGTGTATCCCAGCATCTGTGCAGTTACAGAGATGTAGACAGTTATGTACTGGAATGTTTCTTGATGCTTTTTTTTTTCCTTTTATAACCTCAGGAATTAAAAAAACTTCTGTATCATTGAGAGTGTACGTCTGCTTTGTGCCATGTAGAGATAGCTTTGTCTTGAAGATAAATCAGGTCTACTTCTAGGCTGGAAGAAAAAAAGTTGGAAAATAAGGAAAAATTAGAAACGTAGAAAATGAGATTGAGTCCATTTATGCTGAATGTTTGTGTGAGTCAGAGGCACTCTTCACCTGTCACCTCTGCTCCTTGCCTTGGAGGAGATGGAGAAACATCTATTTGCAGCTGTAGGCTCGACCCCGTGTTGGCTAACCTGAGCTGCTGGGGCCGTCGGAATGGGGACAGGAGTACTAGAGGCCTGCCCACCATCAGTCATCTCTTCTTTTGTTTAGTTGCTGCTAATTTCTGTGTCTTCATGGGAGATTTCTGCTGGGGGCTGCAAGCAGAAGCTCAGAAGCGTCACTGGAATTGAGTCTCTGCCGTGCCTAGCCTGGAGTACAAGGGAACTGCAAAGATTAAGTTTTGCATGACCAAATAGACGTGTAATGGCTGTACCTTGCTGTGCAGCTCTACGATGGAGGCTGTAGCTGCTGAAAGTCTGTGTGTAAATCTCCAGTAATCAATTCTCAGCCTTATTAAACAAGACATCCTCGGTGCTAAGGCCAAGACGATCCCAGCCATAACGCTGTCTTATATGGCGTTTTAACACACCAGTTTCCTACTGTCAGCCCCAGTTATTGGCCTTGGCACACCCAGTACTGCTGTGTGGACTATGTGAAAGTGTGTGACTGCCATGGGACAGCGATATACTCTCCATTAGTCCTCAGACTGTCACTTTGCAGTCCGATTACAAGGTTTCAAAACTCCTATAGCCCCGGAGGCTCCGAAAAAAACAGCACTTAAAGCCATGGGGACTGTGGTGTCTGAGCAGTGAAATCACAGGGGGTTGGTGAAATGGAAATGGTGACTTTACATGTACCAAACTCAGATCAATAGTTCAGGTTTCAGGATGAATACAACCATACTACATTACTCACTGTGACGTCAAGTGATGCTTGCAGCAGCCGTGACAATCCTTACTGGTCCCGTAGTTGCTCTGCTCCCTGGAAGAGGCGTCCCTGTCTGTGTTTCGGGTGGGAGCTGCCTTTGGTTGAACAGGTTTGTCTGCAGGAAGTGGCATTTCCTCCTCGGCTCTCATGTCGCTTTCTCTCCTCAGACCACAGCAGGCTGCTGCGATGCTACGTGATGGCCGGACGGTCACGGCCACCTCCGGGGGCCTTTGAGACACGGAAATAATGACAATTCAGAGCTACTGGCAGCAGTCCCTGTTATGACACGGCTTTGCATAGTCTGGGAAATCTAGGAATGAGGCAGTGGGCTCCTGGCCTACTTGAGGCTTTCAGAAGCCTCCTTGTCATTTGACCGAGACCTTATTTTCTGCAGACAGATGTTTTCTGTGGGTGACTGAGGCAAAGCCCAGCTGGCTGACTCACGGGGCCTCAGGAGCGGCTGGCTGTGCTGCTCTGCTCGCTGGTAGATGGAGTGCCTCATCCCCAGCTTGGGGCCTCTGGGCCATAACGCTTAACAGGTGCTGAGGGGTGAAAAGGTTGGGACCATACACCAAAATGGAGAGGGATGCACACACACAGCAGGGAGGCCCCTGAGGAGCAGCACCTCCGCACCGAGCCCTGCTGGGAGCACGCAGTGCAGGCACTGCCTGACTCAGAGCAGGACGCCTGTGACCGGGGGATGACCCGGCGCCCCGACCTGCTGAAAGTTCACCGCTGTGTCACCAGCCTCAGCAGTTTCACTCGCTGGCCCCGCATGAGAATTTCCCACTGCGGTTGTGCTGAGCAAAGGCGCAGCACTCACCTGTGCGCCAAAATGTGAGCGTCCCTCGTTGCCACCCACTGCTCGCAGCCACCGGGCATGTAGCAGCCGAGGCTTGCACACCTGTGTTTTGGGAGGACAGCATTTCGGGAGCGGGGTAAGTCCTCTTGCTTGAATTATTGCTATGGAGAGCAGTGCTGGAGCGGGGAGGGGTCATTTCTCAGGCCCTCATTTCCACCCTTTTCCCTGCAAGTGGAAGCTCGGAAGGGGATTTTTTAGGTCGGCTGTGTGTATTTGAAGCTGAGGAGGTTTTGTGTGTCGCTCCCGTGTGACAACTGGGGGGACAACTTGGGGACACCTGCTGCCTTCACCGCTCATGTTGTGTGCAGACCTCCCAGGGCAGGGCAGCTCTCCTGGGGCAGTCCCTGGGCAGGAGCGTGGATGTCCCCACACTATTGCCCCCCATTTGGGTGAGTGGGCACATCTTCGTACTTCAGTGTGTTGTGCGTCTGTTGTCAGGTTGCTGGGAACCGCAAACGTAAGGCGGCTTTTTGCTTCTCCTCAGACACGGGAGGAAACAGGTTGGGCGTATGGATGCAAAGCTGAACGCAGGCTTGTAGGCAAAGACACCACCAGTTCATCCTCACGCTGTATATGACAGTGCTTTATTGAAGGGAATTTCAGCTTCTGCTCAATTTGAGCTCAACACAAATCATAAACACCACCTTGACACATATAGGAAAAAATGCATGTCTCTTTCAGCATTTATTTCTCTAAGCAAAAAATGAATAATAATAATAATAAAAAACACTCAAAAAATGGATATCAAAGTAGAACCCCATCTCCCCAGATTTACTGTGTTAGTCAGGAAAGCAGTGCCAAGCCTTGCAGAAAGCCGGTGTTTACCAAGATGCTTTAATGATTTATAGTCATCTAATGCCAAAGCAGGTTAAAATTGGTTATGTACAAGAAAGCCTCCTGAGCACTAAAACCAGCAGCGTAAGGCTCACGGGTGCCTGGGGGGAGGAACTGGGATTGCTGGGAACCTTGTGGTGCCCCAGACCTCCCGTGCCCTTCTGGTGCCAATGTTGGCCCATCCTCAGTTTCCAAGAAACTAGTAGGTTTGCCGCAGCTCCCACCTACAGGCACCTCAGCCTCCACCAGCCCCAAGAAGAGCATCTCAACCAAAATGTTGCTAGCAATAGGTTTGAGACCTAATGACTCTCTGTCTCATCAGTTCTGGGCTAAACGTATTTTGTCGTCTTTGCAAAGGTATCGGCTCATCACCGATGTTTTGTTGAATCTTGGGTTTGGGGTGTGGGTGCTCAGGGACAGAAAACTCAGAGCATCCAATGGTCTTGGATTCTTATTGAGAGTTGTAGCTTGTCAATGCAGAGAAATATAAACCGCAGCAAATTCATTGCGTCTACTCTCACCCTACATCAAAGAGCTAAAATACAGGAGAAAGATCTAATTCAGTAGTGAACACAGAATATTAGCTTTCCTTTGCCTGTCCCACAAAGCAGCATTGTGTCCATGCATGCAGGGAACAGCCTTCGCGTTCTGAAACCAAGCAATGGCCAGTAATCGAGTTATCACGGAGCCGGTCTGCAGCGAGGGCTCAGCTCCTTCTCACTGCTCCCCATGGACGGGAAGATGGCTCATCCTGCTGCTGCTGCTGTCTCATGGCTTTCCTGAGAGGCTTGCTATTTGGGCTGTGTTTTGAGCCACGGATGGGTTCTAAGAGCTGCCTCAGAGATAGCTCTTATCTTCTGTCAGCTCGGCTCACAACACGCCTGGCTCCATTTTGCTGAGTGGTGCTGAAGGTTTCACTTCCCTTCATGAGAGAGGCCTGGTCTGGCTAGGCAGGGCACAAAGGAGGCACATGTAGGGCCCTCAATGTCCCTGCTTAGTCCTGGAGGCAAACAAGGAGGCCAGCCCTCCTCCAAGGCAATCTTTGGGGTGCAGGAACGATGTCTGAAAGGACATGCTTGGTACCCCTCAGGAGGCACTGGCTTACACAAGGACTTGGCATGAGGCAGGAACAACAGAGGAGGTCAAGTGGGTGCTGAGGGTGAGTGAGTTCCTCACCCGCCGCCGCCCCAGCATGGCAAAGGACCAGTTGGAGCTGTGCTCCATGCTGTCACCCAAGGAGGAGCACTGCTCTTGGCCCCCAGGCCAGTAGCGGCCAGTGCTCCGCACCATCCTGGCCAGCGCCACCCGGAAGCGCTCCCCAGCAAAGACGTAGAGGAAGGGGTTGAGGCAGCTGTGGAGGAAGGCAATGCTCTGGGTGACCTGCAGCCCAATGTCCAGCCCATTGATGGCCTGGCAGCTGTACACCGCCCCGGTGTACATGTTGATGGTCTTGATCAGCAAAACAATGTTGTATGGGAACTGAGAGAGGAGAAAGGCAGTGATGATCATGGTGATGATCTTTAATGACTTCTGCTTTTGGCATCTTTTGGCTTGGAGGAGGGTGTGGATGATCAGGGTGTAGCAAATGATCATGACCAGGAGCGGGAGGAAGAAGCCTATAGTGACTTTCAGAGCCAGGACAGCAACTCTGAAGGCCCTGCCAACGTTGGGCGGGTACATCATTTTGCACACCATCACCGCACCGATCTGCTTGCTCTGGCTGTACATGATCTCAGGGAGGCACAGGCTGACAGATGCCAGCCAGACAGCCAAGCACACTAGTTTGCTGCGCAGGATCCGCCTTTGCTTGGAAGATTTAGCTTTTGTTGTTTGAACAATGGTGATGTACCTGTCAAAACTGATGCATGTTAGAAACAAAATGCAGCCGTAGAAGTTGATCTTATACATGCTATTGACAACTTTGCACATGAAATTTCTAAAGATCCATCCACTGGAGGCAGCCGTGGCCCAGAAAGGGAGGGTGAAAAGGAGGAGCAGATCTGCAACAGCCAAGTGCAGCAGGTAGCGGTCCATCATGCTCCTCCTGAAGCGGTATTTGCAGTAGATAAGAACGACCAAGGCATTTCCCACCGTGCCCACAAAGAAGATGAGCCAGAAAAACACAGGCAAGAAGGCTCGAGCAAACTGCCAGACCTGCCTCCTGTCACACGCGAGCTCTGTGTCATTGGCGGGGTTCCCAATGACAGACAGCCCTGCGCTGTCATTCCTGTAGTAATCCAGGCTGGTCTTGCCAGAGTGGGGGACCTGTAGTGGGACACCGGGTAAATTCACATTGAGGTGGCCCAGGAGAGCATAAGTTCACCAGAAGTAGCTTAAGATTCCCAGCATCTCTCATTTTAGCTGGGAAAGGCATTTCAAGCCATCAGCAAAACAGAGTGGGCTTCAGATGGCTTGAAATGTGCCCACACCCAAGAGAAGATTCAAATACATAAAAAATCCAGACTCGGAAAGACATGGGGAAGAAAGCTTTGTATTACTGCTACAGTGGGGCAGCACAACTGGCTCTTGGGAGTAGAAAACTGATGGTGGGGGAAGGAAAAAGTAAGATTACATAGCAACACTGGTGTGTACTCACTGTGCTTGCAAGTGCCATCTGTACCCAATTTTCCCTCATCTTGAAGGAGATATTGCAATCTGGAGAGAAAAGACAGGAGCAGAACAACTACTTTGAAATAGCTTTGAAATAGGACTGTGACTCTTTTCTTCAACTATTTTATTTTAATATAAACCTCAGCGGGGCTCCCAGCTAGCTTTCTGAACTGGAGCTTTTTCACCCTTTTACACGTGTCCGGCTGGTAGATGAGCAAACCAAGCAGAAACCAGTGCCTCTGAGATGTTTCCATTTTGCTAATAGAGGGGCAGAAAAGATCCTTAATGTGGGAAAAACTAAATTTAGGGCAAATTAGGTCTTCAGCTTCTCTCTGCCGCTGTGCTGATAACGCCCTTTGACGTACTAGGGTCAGCGCGATTTCATTTTTAATAAGATGTACAGTCCCCAGTGCACACATCAAAAATCACATCTGAAAGCACCATAACTTCATGAGAGTAATTAACAAGTCTCTCGCAAACTGTCTAGCAACTAGCAAGGAAAAGCACCTGCCTTCAGGAGTAGCTTGCAGTGCTCAACTGTTTGCATCCCTTGCACTCTGCCTGCAGCATCTCTTATCTGCAGGCTGCCACGCTCCTTGCAGGGCCCCGCACAGCAGCTTGTTATGTCCCCAGACACTAGAAAGCCTGTTTTCTGCTGCAGATCGCTTTGTGCAGGAGCCAAGCTGCCGTCACAAAGGTCAGATGAGCTGGGTCAGACGGCCACCACTGAGCTCAGCCTTTCCCTGGGGGAACAGGTCAGGTTCAGGTGCTTTCCCTTGGGTTTCTCCCATGCACCACCCAAAAGCACCATCCCCAGTGTTAACTGGGGCAGGAGTTGATGCAGCAAGTGGGTCGCCTCCGCATCCTGCACTCGTGTCAGCCGCACGCTGCCCAGCGCGGGATGTTTGCAGCTAATATTTGTGAGATTGTGGAATTTAGTCCAAAACAAGGTAAAGCAGTTGTTTTCAGATACTGAAAGCACAAACTGGGGGCCAAGCCTTCCATTTTTGTCTCCACGCAGTAACTTCAGTGAATATGGGATGAGGTTTGCAGCGCGAGTTCTTTTCAATGAAAGAGCAGTAGTCTCGGTGCAGAGCACTGAGAAGAGACTGAAGAAATAAAAATAGCCACAAGCATGTGCTCAGGGTTTCTTGAATTTTCTACCAAGACACAGAACTACATGGAGGATTATGTTGGCCCCTGGAGGACTGAGTACAGATATCAATTTAGAGCAATGCCATCCACGCCCTGGTGCACAATTTCTGAAGCGCAAAACTCAAACTCTGTGTTTGTTTGCCCTCTTTCCAAAGCAGGCTGCCAGGGAAAGTACACGGCCAAAGCATAACAACACTACTGCGTGGCTCAGAATTCACACCAGCAAAAACCAGCTGAAAAAAAGCCATCTGTGTAACATGTACATTTAAATATTAAGACATAGAAATAAAGACCAGCTGTAGCTGCGTACACATGAATGATATTGGGCGGTGCTGCGTAAACTGGTGGAAAACGCTCCCATCCCTGTTGCACATGGCAAAGCCCCCATCCCCGTCTCTGTGTCCATTCCCGTCCCCATGTGGCTCCAGCCACGCTGCAGCACACAGGCTTACTCACATCACAGTAAATGCGGAGGCAGTGGGAAATGGAGCTGGGCTTGTACTGTCTGAGAAGCAAAGCATCGCAAAGTCAGCCTCGAGGCAGAAGAAGCAGTGTGCTAACCACAGCAGTGGCCTCACACTGGGGTTTTACCACTGTGCTTGCTAGTGGTTATATTAATAGTAGCAATCATCTGGTTTGGGGCACAATGACCATTCAGATGCTCCAGCAAGCGCTTGATTTTCTCCCGCAGTGGCCTCCTACCTGCTGCAGGCTTGAGAGTTCCTCAGCATGTCCAAATCTCCTTGCAGAACTGGGAGATTTCACCAAAACCACCCATTAACAAACCAGACCTCAAGAAACCAGCTCTCAGCGCTCACTGTGCATTGGTCAGTGCAGGGAGCAAGATGCCATCCCCAGACCTTGTTTCCAAAATGTTGCTCTAGCATCTGCTGCCAGAGCTGGTTGGTTGGGGTTACTGTGGGAGATAACTGCATTATCTCCCACTCATCTTCGTTGCAATAGAAAAGATTCATCCTAACTTGGCGAGGTCAGCGGGTAGTTTTCCAAATTAAAGAGGCCATTTGTAATACAGATCCCCATCCGCTGAGGAAAGCGAGTTGGCTGGAAGCAGGGCACTCACCGGTGGTTGCTGCGGGGAGGTCGGCCGCACCGCTGCACACCCTGTTCTGCGCAGCCACGCCGAGCCCTGGGCTTTGTAGGCTGCACTGGGTGTGTGCTCCTGGACCCAGGCCCAATCAAACCTGTGAGCGGCTGTTCTCTCTGTGGTTTGCACGGTTTAGGTGGCTCAAACACAGACTTTTTTTTTTTTTTTTAAATTTATATATTTTTTGTTGTTGTTGTTGGCTTTTCTGGTAAGCTCTTTCAATAACAAAGGGGAGATGACTCTATCATTATTTCCGGCTGAGATGCACCAGCCAGCACAGGGCAAAGCAGAGGCTGCTGCCAGCACGGTCGCATCCCAGTGAAAAAACACACTTACCGTAGTAAAAAAATCCCCAAACAAGAATGGGGAGCCACCAGTGTGCCCAGGGAGCGAGGAGCTGGGTCCCATCCTGCTCACTCTGAGTTGGCCCTTGGCCACGGGAGCTCAGTGATTTAGTGCCGCTTGCCAGTGGCACCTGAGTGGCTCCAGAGGATGTGTCTGAATGCATCAGGGCAGCCTGGTGTGTGCAGGAGGGTGCAGAGCCACCTCGTGAAGCCAGGGAAGTGTAGGGCAGGGCTACAGGTAACAGCGGGATCCCTTTGCTGGTAGCACACCTGGTATGAGAGCGCAGCAGAAGTTCTGAAGAGGAAGGCAGATATAAGTGGTGGATAAATGCATGAACCTGCAGATCGTGCGTCTTCTTCTCAGCAAGCTGGCATGCAAATCACATTTAAGTTCCCTTCTCTATAGGAAGCCCAAACACCACGATCATAGCTGAACTGCTGTATGGCTGATGCTGGTTCCACTCATCCCCAGCAAAATTTCCACAGTGCCATTCAGGTTCAGTTCCAGTTACCAGCCAGTAATTAAGAGAAAAGCAACAACTGGGATAGACTTTGTGCTGGACTCAGCTGTCATTGGCACCATCCTTCAGCACCACCATCAATGTGGCCTCAGGGCCAAGCACAGACACTGGGAAAGACCCAGCACTGCTGATGCCTTCTGCTCAAAAGCAAAACCTGCCCCAATGTTCTTCCTTAGCTGGAATGAAGAGGGCAAGGACAGGGATTTCCAACCAGACAGGATGTGTCTTCGAGTCAGGCAAAGTGCTCGGCTGCTTTGTATTTGGAAGACGAAACCCTGCAGAGAAGCAAACAGGACCAGGGAAAAAAATCTTATATCTCTAGACCAGAGCATGGGCCACTGTTAATCCTGTTGGTTGTTTTTTTCTCCCATTTACTGTCATTGCAAAAATGTCATTTTTCTCCACAACAGTGGAAACTGGGGCATAATAGCTTGAACATCACAAATCTTGCCACATTTCTGCTGAATTGTGTACCCTGTTCATACTCACACTTTGTGCTGTCCACAGATAATTAGCTTCAGAGCAAATCCAGTGATTTCCCTTCAGCTCATATCATTACGAAAATGAGCATCTCTGCGTTCCTCACAAACATATTGCTTTCACTCTTGCCAAAAGAACTTGAATTGCAGAAGTTTTGTTTGTTTAATGTAAGTGGGAAATAAAGACCACTAGCAATGCTTACGTCTTCTTTCCAACTTCAAGGTGTTTAATTTAAGACACAACTTGGTAGTGAGTTTTTAACTCCCTATTTATCCCACATACTCACAACAGAGATGCGCTCAGCTCGATGCGCTCATCAGGTGCTGGAAAGATTTTGCAGAAATAGAACAAAACTTGGGGTTACACCCTCTTCTGAGGCTGACCTCAAAGTTTCCTTTTTCACAGCAAAAACTGCGCTGTGCTCGCACTAAATCTGAACTGAAATACACACACCCCTCTGGAAAAAAAGACTGATTTTCCCCAGTGCCTTGCTTGGTCTGCTTACGGGAGCCTGCAGCTACAGTGGCCTCCTGCTGAAGGAGGCACTGGCTCTTGGTGAGATCACTGTCCTCTGGCCAGCAGCTATGCTGCATTCCTGTGGAGCTTCCCAAACAGCCTGTGTCTGCTGCTGGCCTCTGCCGTGTGCACAGAGTAATTAAAACTATCAGACTTGTTTGTCTAATTCACAACTGTAAATTTTGATGTGTTTATGACCTGCCTGTTTGGGGTTCTTTTGAGGGTGCATCCTGTTTTCACCACTTCCCCCACTAGCCCCCTTGCAGGTAGAAGCACAGGCTGCCATTCTATGACTCCGATCCCAAATACAATGTGCTGAAACTCCAGAAAAACAGAAACTACTCGCTCTATCCCGTGAATGCATCAAGTTGGCACTCTTGTAGGAGGAAATCAAGCAGGGCATCTCATCACCTCTCTCTGGTAAGCAGTGATAGAACCCAAGGGAATGGCATGAAGCTGTGATGAGGAGGGTCAAGTTGTATATCATGAAAATGTTCTTCACCAGAATGTGGTCAGGCACTGGAACAGGCTCCCCATGGCAGTGGTCATGGTACTGAGTTCAAGAAGCATCTGGACAGCACTCTCAGCCATAGGGTTTGATTTTTGGGTGGTGCCGTGAGGAGTTGGGAGCTGGATTCAAAGATCCTTATGGGTCTCTTCCAACTTAGGATATTCTAGGGCAGCTCCAGCTCTGTTTGGACCAAGGGCAGGGTAGGCTGCCATTGTGGGTGCCATGAGCTAGGTGATTTTTCCTGTGGCTGAGGATCACTCTGCTGCCCTTTATCTCTCTTCCTATCCTCAGACCAGCCAAGCTGCATGGAAAAAATGTTTGAGCTGTGGCTGTCAAAAGGCAGGCCTGCTACCATCGCCCACCTTCAGCGCCATCACCAAAAAGCAACCTTTACCATGTCCAAAAAGTCTCTTAACGTAGAAACATGAGACTCCTTGGCTGAGAACTGAGTTCAAAAGCCGCTGGATGAGTCACTATGGTTGTCAACACTTTCTCAACACTTACTCAGAACTGCACTCCTCTGCCTCTGCCTAAACTTTTAACCCCTGAGAAGCATTTCTTAGTAGTTTGGACCACTATAATGTCAACAAGGAACAAGATAGCCTTCAGCTGGAAAAAATAGGCTAGGTCTCAGAGAAGTCCATGTGTGAAGTCCAAGAAGAGCAGCTGTTTGAAGATAGCTGCAGAGCTGCTGAGCAATGCCAGGGGAGCAGCAATAGCCGGCTATGACTGCAAGCTGATCAGTGTCAGACATACGCATAAGGGTGAAGAGGAAGGTGCAGTCTTCTTAGGGTCCTACAAAGCATCATAAAACCATTCCTCTTAGCAAGGCTTCTGGCAAACCCCATGGAAATTTTGGTGGCAAAGAAAGAGAAAGGCTAATTATAGGATTCCCACAGAAACACCCAGCCTTGACGCATTGGCCTACCTCCCAGCAGTGCTATGAAGGGGGGCTCTCAGTCAGTGCAGTGCTGAGGTGGATGGAGAACACCCCAGGCAACATTTTAGCTAGGAAATATTTCCAGGAGACGAAGCATTCAGCCTGTAGATGAGAGCATCTTCCAGCAAAGCAGGCACCACAGCCGCCAACACACCTTGCCATTGGGTGCTGTGAGCCACAGCGCATCAATGCTTTAATGCAGTTAGGGATCAGAATAACCAGAATTATGAGGTAGATTCTTCACACTCATAGCTGTTTAAGATCTCAAATCGGAGAGGAAGGCATGGCAAAATACCAACTTGCGCCGTTTTTTTTCCCCCCTTCCTTAGAGAATTACTTTGACTGGGACAAAGTACAGATCTTTGGTTTCCCTTGGTGCTACACTATTACATTTAGCCTTCATGCGAGACTCTGGAAGGTGTAGCAGGTGAGGCATACCTGAAGGGGCTTTGTCCTAAATCTGATGGCCCTGTCACACTGTGAAATACTCACTTGCTGAGCAACCTCGTGTGTCCCACAGTAACGCTCAGACTGTATGATTCTGAACTGGCAGGAGCTCATAGAGTCCTCTGGGAAAAGTTGTCTTCTTGTCAGTAAAATATGCTGAAATATAGCTGCAAGCTTTTGAACCCCAAACGTGAAAAAGGAAAACATCAGAAAATGCTAGTAAAGTATCTAGCATTGTGAGTGCAAGGAACGAGATGGTCTTTGAAGATCCCTTCCAATCCAAACCATCCTATGATTCTGTCTTCATGTCAGCTGAACCTCTAGGTGCAGGTATGTGGTGGCATCAGCCCACACTTCTCCCACAGCTGGCTGCTTATTCCCAGCTCCACTCATTCTTTTTCAGAGAGCCAGATGCTGTAAACCAGATCACCACAAATAATCCATTATTTTCCTACTTGTAGTGTTACTTTTATGAGAGGTCATCACCTTTTTTACCCACTGAAAAAAAGCAATTGTGAACTCCCAGATAAAAGGAGTGAGCAATACTGAAAGTGAAGTTACATCTGTGGCTGCACTGTCTGTAAGGCCAGCTCATTTTGGAATTCATCACAGATTCAACTGCATCCTCCACCCGCTCATTAAGCCACAGTGTGGTTATGAGATACAAAGCTTGCGAAACCCCCTTTGTTGTAGGAGAGAGGTGGGGAGCGGAGAGGAAGAGCCCCATTTACGGATGAAGTGCCATTTGCTATCTTCATACCACCCAGCAGACACCCAGCATATAACATAGGCATTTTGCTTGACAACATAGAAACCTTTCCAAAATGTTCTCCCCCAGTAGCATCTTCAAAGGTACCACTGTGAGCTAAGGAAACAAGCCTTTGCTTCTTGTGTCCCCAAGAACTTGGGGGACAGCAGTGTGGCTTCCCAGGTGCATCTATGTGGCTTCCCAGGTGCATCTATGTGTGGATCTACTCATGTCCATAAATATCCTTGACTGTGGAAAATTCAGCCAGCAGATTGCAGGAAGAAAACAGAAGAGCCAGGTAAGACTGGACCAAGATGTGAGCTCTCCTTCGGATGCTGGATGTACACTTGCTGCCACTCTTTGTCAACATATTTTTTTGAATACATATATAGAATCTTACTGAATGTTTCCATCTGGGAGTGGAATCAAATTTGGCATCCCATGCCATCACTGTCTGCCCTCTACAGCACAGACAGCTGTGAAGCAGTTTCCACTGGAAAGTCCGAGAAAACAAGCAGCTCACCATGCTAGAGAGATGTTGTACCATTTTGACTGCAACCTCTTGGTTAGCTGGCTGGCTCTGTTCCTCCCATTCCAGGCTTTGGGCACACATTGCAGCAGTTTGTTTTCTGTTCTCTCTCCATTACCTCCTCCTCAACTGCCCAGATGGAGCCTGCAGGCTTGGTGCAGAGCCGTCAAGTAATGCTCAAGTGTAGAAATCTTGATGACAGGTAGCACTTAATACTGATGAGCCATAAGATGCTTGCACATACAAGATGCTCATGACAAAGGAACCTCAAAGCATTTTTAAAAATTCAGTTCATTTCCAAACACCACCTCTGCAAGGTCCTGGAACAGAGTCATTTCTATTTTATGGAGAGAAAACTGAAGCACAGCAATTTGTTCAAGCTGACCCAATAGACAACTGACAGATCTAAATGTGAGTAGCTATTCCCCACTGTCTTGGGAGTGTATTAACAGCTGCTGTATTAACTAAGGGACCAGAAGCTCCCTCAGCATTACTCGTTGTAGTCCGGGACATGTAGTTCTTCTGTAGGCATCTTCATTCCTTGTCTGCAAAACTAAAACAGATCAAAAGTGCAGATGCATCAGTGCACTAACGTATTCACTATTACAATGTATTTTGCAGATGAATTTGTTGTAATAACTAAAAAACACAGATAAAACTGGTGTATTTCATAAGAATGAACATGTCTTGGTAACAGGCATGTTATATACAGATAGATAGATAAATAGATGCACTAAATAATATCTATTTTTTAACGACTTTACAAAAAGAATTGTAGAACTCACAATTTTTAAATCTACTGTACAAACATACTGAAAAAAAAAAGCTATGTTAATAGATGGTGGCCTAGAAATAAATCCCACTAAAAGTGATTTGCAAATTCTAGGAATGAGTAGGACTGATTCTTTCAAGTTTTTTTTAGAATGTTTTGAACTCTTTATTCCTGAGTATTACTGTTGCTGGTAAAACAACATTTATTTCATCGGTGTATCTTCCATCTGGTTTTAATAATAATCGTCAACATGATTTCTGTTTGCTGCTTTGGTTTTGTGTTTGCTTTATGGAAAGCAAGTAAAACAAAACTTTTAGGAGTGTCCAGGTTTCAGTTTTAGTAAGCATTAACCATCGTGTACATCTGCATCTGCCCAACACAACATTACAAAGTTCCTTGACAGTTTTGGGTTCTTTCATACAAGAGTTATTAATCCATATTTCGGAGTTACTAATCTGGTAGCAATAATTCACTGTGGCTTCCACAAGAAGAGACTCCAGCTGATCACTACATCTCAGCCTTTGTCACGCCAGAGTGGTATTAGATTGGTACGTAGAGAATCAGAGGCATTAGGTTTCAGCAGGATTACTACAGCAACATAGAACCACTGAATCATTACGGTTGGACAAGACCACTAAGATCACTGCCAACCCACCCCCACCGTACCCACTGACCACGTCCCTCAGTGCCATGTACACACGGTTCTTGAACACCTCCAGGGACGGTGACTGCACTACCTCCCTGGGCAGCCTGTGCCAGTGCCTCACTGCTCTTTCAGACAAGAAATGTTTCCTAATACCCAGCCTGAACCTCCCATGGCACAGCTTGAGGCCATTTCCTCTCAGCCTATCGCTGACCAAAGTGCAGGACCCAGCAGTTGGTCTTGTTGAAGCTCACACAACTGGCCTCAGGCCATCAATTCAGCCTGTCCAGATCACTTTGAAGGGCCTTCCTACCCTCAGGCACATCAACACTTTCTCCGAATTTGGTGTCATGTGCAAACTTACCGAGGGTCAATCCCCTCATCTAGATCATCAATAGAGATATTAAATGGGGTCATCCCCAATACTGATCCACGGGGAACACCACTCGTGACCAGATGCCAACTGGATTTAGCTTCATTCACCATCACTCCCTGTACACAGCCACCCAGCAGGTTTTTTATCCAGAGAAGAGTTCACCAAATCCAATGAAATTTGAAGCAGGTCACACAGTAACAGAACACAAAAATCTCAGTGCTGAACAGGGCTCTTAAAACTGGTTTAGCAGTTAGAAAGCTCACAAATTCATGCCCAATTAACTTTTTTTATCATAACTTCCCATCCATTTTGCACACCTCTGTCCAAATGCCATGATTTCTATCTCCAGGATGCTTAGACAAGCAGCTGATGTGGCATAGCACAGTGAGCCAGAAGAGAGATAGAGGACAGGAAAGATTTACTTTGGTGCCTGGCAAAATCTATCAGCAGAGAGAAATCAGGTTATGGATCAACGTTTCAATGACAGGTCAATCTGCTGGTTAAGAGGTCAGCCTTCTTCCTAGCTACAGCCTCAAGCAGCCTGATGGCCTTGTTTTCCTTAGCCATATGCTGTTAAAGAGATTAAAAGCATCCTCTAGGAAGACTGAAACGATGACCATTTTTGCAAAAAACCCAACACCAATTATGCTCATCGGCAAAGCGCGCAGACCGGTGGGGGGGAGCAGCGCGCATGCGCGCACAGTGACGCAAGGGGAAAACGCCGGGGGAACGTTCGGTGCTCGTGACGTATGCGGGCCGCAGCCAATAGGAGCGCCGCGAGGGCGCTCGCGAGGCTTCGTTCTCCATGGCAACGGCCGGCCCGTCGTCCCGACCGCCCCAACTGCCTCCTCGGCCGCCGCGTCGTCATGGTGAGTGCCGGGCTGCGGGGCAGCGGCGGGACACGGAGTTCTGGCTGGCTCGCTGGCTGGCTGGCCGGCTCGCTGGCCGGCCGGCCGACCGACCGACCGTGGAGCTTGCTTTATTTCCCCGCATTGCCTTTGCTCCCGAGCTCCGTGCTCCATTTCCAGCCCTGAAAGATGTCCAGCTACAGACCTGTGTGTACAATACGAGGAGAAACTTATCACAGAGCTTCCTTTCCCCAGAGGCCTTCTGATTCTCATCCCTTATGCCCTTTCCCCTCTGACTCTGCTCATCTCTCTTACGTGTGCTTCCTTTCGGCTGCTGATGCCTTTAAAGGAGAGAGCTTATCTGAGGCACGCAGGGGTTACACATACAGAAATAAGGTTATTTTTTAACATACTAGTTAGCGTCATAATCCTCTGAAAGCAAGCACAGAAACTAACCTGAAGGCAGCTCTTGGCAATACTCACGTTCCAATTTACTCATTTCAGTGCGTATTTATCTGTATGCTCACATCCTTATCCACAGGCTGAGCTGGGCCTTAACGAGCACCACCAGAACGAAGCCATCAACTATATGCGCTTTGCTCGTTTCAAGCGTGGCCTGTGTCTCAAAACAGTGGATTCTTGCTTCCAGGACCTTAAGGACAGCAGGTACCGGAGGGAGGGTTCTGTGTTATGTGATAAAAGATGGAAGGAGCACAAACAGAACCAGCCCTGCTGGAAAAAACTGCAGGTTGAAATGCTTTGTGGGGTGGCTTTCCTTCATTTACATTTGTATGTTCTTACTAAGGAAGACCAAATAATTTTTCCAAATGTCAAAAATCAAATCTTTTTAAAACTTGGTTGTATGAATTCTTAGAAATGAACACAGGTAGTGTGACATTTCCTTATACCTTACTTCTGATGTTTGCATTTCATGCGAGACTGTAAGGAAGTAGTATTTGTGATTTTAGTGTTACCAACAGAAAATGTGAAGACAGCAACCAACTACGGATGTCATTAATAACTGCTGACAGTGGGCAGCTTCAGAAGGATGCTGCATTATGTACAAGTGATATCGAATGCAGTGAGGTCTCATAACAGTGCAAAGTCATTATCTTTGTCAGATGTGACTCACCTTGACTTCTCCATTCAGGCTTGTTGAGGAGACCTTCACAGTTGATGAGGTGGCAGACATGCTGGATGGGCTGCAGACTATTGTACACAGTGAAGTGGAGTCCGAGCTCATAAATACAACATACACCAATGTTTTACTTCTGCGCCAGCTCTTCTCACAGGCTGAGAAATGGTACCTAAAGTTACAGACAGACATCTCTGAATTGGAGAATCGGTAATGTATATTAGGCTATATAGATTGTCTTCCAATAATAAAAGAACTTCCAAATGTTTATTATTTGCATTCTTTTCCTAACCGTAGAAACCAACTCTTTTCCTCTTGTATCAATGGCAGATTATTTTCAAGACTTCTATCGATAAGTTGGTGAGATACATGACACTTTCAAATTTGTCAGGTAGATGCTCTTATTGGTAGTGTTCGTACTTGTTTATCACTTAACAGCAGGTGGTAGGATTTAATTAAAAGTGTTGGTTGTCTAAATCTTACAGTTCTAGTGCATTTTCCGTACCATTGGATGACATTATCTATTGCACTTACTGCACCTGCATGGGACTTCTGTACTTCTCACGAGGATCTTATATGCAACAAAAAGCATTGTCCTGGTAAAATGTATTTCACAGCTTGGTTCATTTATTAAATAAATGCCTCTCTTTACTTTTGTTTTCAAGAGAACTGTTGGAGCAGGTTGCTGAGTTTGAAAAGTCAGAATTTACATCTTCAAACAAGAAGGTAGAGTTATATTTTAAAATATAATCATATGGAGTCATGACAGATGTTTGAAACAATTATTTAGTACTGTTTCTTCACACTGAAAAGAGTAAAAAAGATGTTCAAAGTAATCTGTAGAAGTTTTCAAATAGCAGCATTTTACAGTTCAGCACCAAGGCTCACACCGAGTTGTCTTGGCTGTTTCCAGACTGCAGATTCTGTGCACTCTAGGCATGCTTCATAATTCTGATCCCAGAGTCAGCCAGACCAGAGATGTGCTGGAGCATCTGCTCCTGGGTTCCCTTGCCCTGGAGACTGGGGTAAAACTGGGACAGGTGAATGTCCTAGGCTTTGTCCCAGCCTAGGGGACCCTAACCAGCCAAGGTACCAGTAGGAAATGAAACTGAAATAAAAGATCGTTCATCTGCACTGTAAAAGAAAATTGAATGGACCCTTAATAGTTCTTTTATAGACTAAATGAATCTTCCTCCTGTATAATTTAATAGTTTAACCTCTATTATTTCTTTAGCCCAGTGCAGATCTCATTAAACCAAAACTGGCTCCAATAAACGAAGGAGGGTCAGAGCTGCTAAACAAGGTAAGAATTTGTCTCTTGATGCTGTTGTAGTTGATGACTTCTCTGTGTATTCAACTTAACTGGAAAGCTGTGTAGTAGTATTTCTGTGATGTTCCTGTCACTGCTTTAGATGTCGATGTAGTATACCACAGAGTGTAAAGTAAAATGCTAATAAATAAATTTTGTAAAGCGTCTTATACTTATTGTGTAATGGTGGCCTCTCACATGTATTACTATATTCAGCTTCCTTTTGCAAAGGTGTTTTGGGCTCTGTAATTACCTATTTTTCCACTTAATTAGTGAGATGAGTAGAAATCAGTACGGAGTTTATGTTTCAAGAGGCTGACATTCCAACAAGGAAATAAATTAAAATTTGAGTCTGGCTGAAACAATTAACTTATTAGACATTATCTGTGTAAGTCAATTCTATTGCGTGTAGTCTTTTATTTTTTTTGTTAGTAGTTTAAATTCCTCCTAAGGCAACAGACGCTTAAAGAATTCTGAATTTACTAATTTTGAAAATGTCTGATTTCCCACTTGTTAAAGAATTTCAGAATAATAGAGCACATTCTGGTATTTAAAGTTCTCAATTGTTCTTATTATGTATTGAACTCATTTGGCTCGATTGAACTCTTTTTAAAATACCACATTTCTTACAATACATTTCTAATGTATGGGGAGTCAAGAAACTTGATGAGAAGATGTGTTTTCTGCCTGCTAACCAGCGTTACCAAAATGATCTGTCAGGTTTCTGAATGTCTAAATCAAATTGTTTTTACCTTGTCAGATAATTAAAACATTCATCTGACACGTATCTTTCTCATAGCTCAGTGTAGTTATTTCTCAAAAGTAAATCCAAAATCTGTTTCAGAAGAGATTTTTGTTGAACACGTATATCTGATTTTTTTTTTTTAAATCAGTTTGTGTGGTGAATTTATTTTGACTTACTTAGAAACCATGTTTATTTCCTGTGAATGGAACACGCTATGCCATAACCCGTTATTTGTCTCTCGAAAACAAGAACTGTGAAGAAATACTTATCTGCCTATTGATTGAAAATACAAGTGATAAGCAGCAATGAGAACTGCATCTCTAGATGTGCAGTTTGGTTTATTGAGAATCTTGATACTCACAGGAGGGTGACCACACCAACCCCAATTCCGTAAAATAAGTACTAAATTTAAGTGAGAGGACCTGCAGGTTACAGCAGAACTGGAGACTTACATTTCTTGCTGACAGAGGCAGAAAACAATAATTTGCAAGGTAAGCTTTAGGAAGAAATCAGTAGTCCTTATCAGCAAGGCCATTTTTATAAGCATTTACAAGCGTGTTTGCTTTCCTAAGCAATGAAACACATTTTCTTACTGGACTTATTTGGAAAATTCAAAATAGCACAAGACTGTTTGCAAACTCTTTCTTTTTTATTTACCCAAAGACAGTTGCTTGTCTCCAAGAAGAAAATGAAAAATTGAAGACCAGACTTAAGACAATAGAAACACAGGTAAATTTCCTGTAAGCTTGGATGCTCGGTGCTGTTGACATATCCTTAAAAAACTAAATAAGAATTCCGTGGCTATTATTTTCCTGTTTTCAATTAAAATACATAGATGAGGTTTCACGTTTTCAATGTGTTACAGGCTACAGCTGCACTAGATGAAAAATCCAGACTAGAGAAGTCACTGAAGGATTTGCAGATGATCCAGGGAGATCAAAAGGTAAATATAACTAGGATTTGCACTCCCCTCGCTGCTGTTTTACACCATTACCCACACATCTAAAAAGTTGGTCTGCGTGATATGTTTCTTTTCTGGCAGATAGAAAGCTTCAGGTTAGTACTGTCACGTTCCTGCTAACATTGTCATGCTCCTGCTGCTCTGTCAGTCAGCATGTAATGCAGTCTGCTGGTTTATTTTATGACATACATTTTGTGTCAAATAGACCACGGTGCATTCTTATCAGAAGTATAATTCCAGATTCTGTCAGAAAACAGAAGTTCCAGAGTTTGTATTCTTAAGAGCAGTGCCTGCATTAACATATAGAAATATATTTTTGTGTTCCTTCCCGCTTAATCTTTTTTGTGGCAACAATAAAACACTAATTCTTTCAAACATTTATCACATTTGATATCAACATAGACTTACCTCATCTCAGTTCAGACTTTATAAACTTAAGTGCTTACAGATGTGTCCTGATCCTATATTCCTAAAGATTACTTGTAGTTTTGCTACAAATGGCAGTGAGCGTGGGTCAGATGACAAAGGTTTGATCATCTTTTTACCACTTGAAGTTGTTAATCTTTTCTGTAAATGTGGATTGAAACATGGTGATTTTTTGCTGCAAAGAAAAAAGCCTAAAAAACTAGCACTCGTGTAAGTTGACACATAAATCTTTTCATGCCACATTAGTATTTTTTGTCTGTACCTTTATTTTGATAATTAGAATTTTCTAAAGTGTGTCAATTAGTAGTTGTTTCTTAAATCTAAAACATTTCAGTGCAAACTTTTAATGAAACTAGAACACTTTAATGCCATTGTTTTGAGAATCTTTTTAAATTCCAGCTGTATTTACAGACTTGAAGTTCAGTATCATAAAACATTCCCACTTGAATTTTCATATTTTAATATTCATTTCTTTTTATTTTGCTTACTAACTGGTTTATGGTATGTACTTGTTTTTCTTAGTATTTTTTACTTATATCTAATAACTTTCAAAATCTGTATTCAATAAGACTGTTTAATAGGGAACTTGATTTATCAATCGGGGCAAATATTTTCTTTATCTCTTTTCTTAAGCCTTACGTTATTAAAGGTTTACTATTAAAGGATTTTATTAAATCCTGGATAATGGGGCTTGTAGTTTTAAAAGATTGGAAGCAAATCTCTTCCTACTTTTCTGGTTAAATATGAATTTGCCTGAATGTCAGGGCAGTCAAGTACCTGCAGCTTTCATATGCAAATTTACTCTCTTCTAATATCTGTCACTTCTCCAGCTCTCACTCTGTCTGTTATTGTGCTTGTGTCTGTGGTTGAAACTAGCTAGAAAATATAGTGCTAATATATACAACTTAATTTAATTAACAAATGTATTCGTTATTTGGAGAAAATGCTACATTTGATCTGGTTTCTTCTCATATCTTTATAAGATGGGTGACAATAAAATCATATGAACACAGTTGCACATTAAGCAGTAGTTCTCAAATTCTGTGGACAAACAAACGACTGCCAAATCACAGCTTGTTCTAGTTGAGCAGACTTTTTTTCTGTGTTTTTTTTTTAATAGTTTAATATGGTTCTACAGGCCAAGTGTGAACTGTACTAGGGGAGCAATGATTCTAGTGGATCAGTTTAACACAAGGACTTAGAATTTTTGCCTGATTGGCTTCTTTCGGTGTTACAATTCAGAATAGATGGGGATCATTCTTCTGACCTGAAACAAAGCATGGTGCTTTTCAGCATGGCAGCCTTGGACTCAGTCTCAAAATTCAACATTCACTTTTTTTCTGTGCAGGTACCATTATCAATTGGTTTCCTACGCTTAACACAGACAAAGGAGCACATCTTCCTTAGTTCTAGGTTTCTGTTCTTTTTAAGGGGCTGGCAGTTGATCCTCATCCTGAGTCATTCTATTTTTGAGAGTATGAAGTTTAGCTTTTATACCTGAGAGTGGTTTTTCAAATGGAATCCACGGAGCAGTTACATGAATTTAGTATTTTGTTACCCAGGACCAATTGCCAGAAGAGTTTGGGTTGTTTCATCTCACAAGGAAACAGGAAAGCTGCTTCACAAGCAGCTGTGGAGGTTCCTCTTGAACAGTGCTCTATCAGTACCTGATTGATAGCATGGTTCTTAACACTTTCATCCTTCCTTTCTTGCGATGTGCTTCATCATATGGTGTCACCTCACATCTAAAGAAGGGAAACACAAGGTCTTGAAATCACAGCTGGGCAGAGGAGCCATTTCAGCTGTCTTTAAAGTGCATTTGTTAACAAGTTTTTTAAAGTTAAAAATTATCCAGTGTTTTAACCAACTTTGTTAGTTAACTTACTTTGTTAAATGACTTTCTAAGCTAAAGCACTTCTGGTTTACAGGAACAGAGCAAATGTAATTCATAAAAATTAAGGTATACCCATTTGTGTGGAATTTTGCATCTGACATTCTAAGTATTTTTCATTTAACACATTTTAAATATTTCTTCTTTTGAAGACTGGTGTAAACAAGGATATCGGTGAACTGGAGAATGAAGTGGCAGCTTTGAAATGCCAGTTTGAGAAGACTTTGAATGATTCTACTGCAAACCAAAAATTCCTGGAAGAGAACTTGGTGACAACAAAACACGACTTGCTTAAGGTTCAGGATCAGCTATCCACAGCTGAGAAGGTTGGCATTTTATTGTAATGTAAAGATGAGCTCCTTGCTCACTTTTTACCTGATTAGTAAGTTAACAAGAACGCACTACAGGACGCAGAGTTCATTGGGTTACATTTGTTACTTCATTTTTATTTAGTACATTTTCATTGGCTACTACACGTTTTTGTTACTTCATTGGAAACACGTTATGTGCAGAATAACAAAACCAGAGTGAACGTCATGATTATAATGAAGTGAACATTGAAAAATTGCCTGTGTGTCTGCATAGAAATTTTTGAATGAGAACAGTGTTGCCAGTCTTCAGAAGATTTGTTGTCTCATTTCCGTAGAAAATGAGACTTGTGTTTGTCTCTCCCACTAATGTTGTTTGAATCTACTACCTGGTTCCATCTAAATTTGCATAAGGAATAGAACCACTGTTCTGAAACTTGAGGAGGAAAAGGACATTTTAAAAAATATATACATTAGCCTGGTTTTCATCACGCGTAACTAATATTGTTGGCATTATTATATAGGAATTAGAGAAGAAATTTCAGCAAACAGCTGCCTACCGCAACCTGAAAGAAATTCTTACTAAGAAGAACGAACAGATAAAGGATCTACGTAGAAGGCTTTCCAAGTAAGTGCTGTTCAGTCTGTCCAAACAAGATTCATACTCTTCTCCTGTATATGCTTTTAGAAGTGTAAAACTCTCTCTAAAAACAGACTACAAATTTTCCCTTGAATTTCTAGTAGGCTGTTCCCTGATTTTTGACGAGCCAATCCTTTTGATAGGTGCTAGGTGAATGGGATTGAGTTGTGCCTGCGCAGTATTAGTGAGTGTGGTAGTTAAGCCCCAAGAGCAACACAGGCATACAGAAGGGAGATAGATGTACCAGCTACTTTGGCATTGTCTTATTTCTTCCACGTTTCTTTATGGGAATGATAAATGGTACAGTATGTAAGCAAGGGTAGGCTCATATGGGATAAATAAGGATACGCGCTGGCCTTATATCAGGTAGAAAACTATCATTCTGCAAGCAGCAAGTGGGCACTGGCAACGTGGATGCATTTGACATATTCTGTAGGAGGACAGAGGTGGAACTTGGAAACTTCTGTTTAAACTTCTGACTGTATTTTGGAATTTGTGAGTAGATCCTTGTTCATGCTGTCAATCTACTATTTAGTAAACTGGCCAATTTTAAAAGCAGAGACTAGTCTGGAAATATGTACTATAATATTGTATTGTCTTTGCCCTTAGGCATATGTTGAATCTTGACAGGACTGCACCACTAGTGGGAGTAATTCATTACCTGGCTTTCATATTTTCTTAGAGACAAAATGTCTCCTGGCTATTTTCTGCTCTGTTTTGGTTTTGATTTTATTATTTTTTTTTATCCTCAGGTATGAGCCAGAAGACTGATCTATCACAAGCCGACATAGAAAGAAAATGGGAGAGTGGTGTTATTTTTTATCAAATTTTGTTTAAAATAGTTTACTATCTGCTTCTAGTGTTTAACTTCCTATTAATACTAAAAGGATGCTGAAACTTTTACCTTACTTCCTTATAAATCTGTAGTTTATAACTGTTAGTTTCTGTAGTCATGTTTTAAACTAACCATCAGCATTCCTTGAAAAATAGCAAAGAGCATCTTACTGAAGATCTGAGACAATTCTTTACAAAGAAAGGGGTTTATTTTTGTTAAGAAAAGGAAAAAAAAAATAAAAAATAAGTATTAGGTTTTTAATGAGGTCTCTGAGGTGAAAACTGGAGCGGTTACATTATTACAATTCATTTAGCCATGAAGTGGTGTTATTTGTGAAAACTGCGTCGGTAGAAGTAAAAAGTAGGAGAGAGAAAGGAAGAAACATGCTGATTCTATAGCATTCATTCACACTGAATATCTGATCCCTCTGTAAAATGTGACCAGTAACATTTTGCTAGAGGCTATTCATTAGGTAGTGAGAGAAATATGCTTTCTAGGAGAAGCAGTGGACTCTTTCAGAAAAAAAAAAAAAAACACTAATTGGAGCTATGCTTTTTCACTTTAATTTATTTGGAACAAATTTGAACATTGGAATACAAATTCTGATTTTTCCAATACTTTTGATGTTAAAGTGACAATCTGAAAAAGCATGAGGAAGTAGCTTATGGAGTAGCTTTCTTAAGAAATAAGTTACTGTAGATGTTTTCACCTCCTTTCTTATTGTAACCTCGCTAGAAAACAGTTTACTTCTCTCAAGTCCTGAGAGAAGACCTTGAATTTACCTGGCAGCCTCTTTATAGTGCATTGTACTTATTCATTTTTCTCTGTTCATATATATGTTGTATGTTACTCCAAATAAAACCATTATGTTTAAAAATATCAAATCTTAAAGAAGCTTTCTTTTTTTGAATAGGAATGCTTTAAAAAATATTTCTAAATACTCTTAAATATTTGTAGAAAATCATAGAATCATAGAATCGTAGAATTAGCTATGTTGGAAAAGACCTACAAGATCATCCAGTCCAACCATCCACCTACCACCAATAACCCCACTGAACCATGTCTCTCAACGCTATATCTAAATGTTTCTTGAACACCTCCCGGGACGGTGACTCCACCACCTCCCTGGGCAGCCCATTCCAGCGCCTGACCACTCTTTCAGAAAAGTAGTGTTTCCTAATGTCCAGCTTAAATCTCCCCTGGTGCAACTTGAGGCCATTCCCCCTCGTCCTGTCACTAGTTACAAGAGAGAAGAGGCTGACCCCCAGCTCACTACAACCTCCCTTCAGGTAGTTATAGAGAGCAATAAGGTCTCCCCTGAGCCTCCTCTTCTCCAGACTGAACAATCCCAGCTAAAAAATAGTGGCAGATCAGTAAAAAATCTTGCTTGAAGTGCAAAAATGTAAATTACGGGTTCATGCCAAAAGCTACATCTCATCAAACAGCTACAAAAAAAGCATTCCAGTGGCAGGCTGGGAAGAAGTCCTCGGGTAAGAGTTTAACTGGCATTTACAGTGCTTGTCTCAGGATTTGCTTGGGCTGAAATGGATCGTTTTCCTCACTCCTTCCCAGGTGGGCAGAGCTGTTAAAATTGCTCGTGTAGTCACGCCACAGTCACATCTGCCGTGTGAGTTCTTTTGTTGCCTCTCTTCCCCCACTGGTTTAGGAAGACAGGAGTGGAATGGACTCCCATGTCTGCAGCATATTACTGCTGTAGCATGACCGTAGGTCTTTGTGAGATGACATACCGACGTGCAAGGTTGGTTAAATTCAGGAAGGTATTATTTTGTACAGTCACTAAACTGTTATTTTCGTAATAGAGAGCTTCCTGACTTGTGTTTTCTCAGACCAATTATTAAATATATATTAAATATTAAATATAATATTAATGACACGAACATGAATGCTTGTGTGGATGAATACTGTATCTTCCTTTGTAATGAAACTCAACAAGATCAGTTACTACTTCTAAAATGATAGGGAAAGGCTGCTGTTTTCTTCTGGAAAATCCTTCGCTGTTGACTTTCCTAGAATATTGAATATCTGATAAGCTTTCTTTATCTGCTTAACCATTTCGGTAGGAGCATGTGTTCTCAACTTCAGTACATGCATAGGTCTCAGTGAAATTAGTTGGCCATAGGCTATCTTGGCTACAGACCTTGTTATCTCCTCAAATGAGGAAGGCAAATCTTGCAGGGAACTGTGCAGTGCAGAATTGAAACACTGGCTTTGATAACTTATCTTGCAGATTGCCAGTTCAGTAAGTATGAGATTAGTGTGATTGCTGCCATTTGTGTTGCTCAGTTGCTAAGGGAAAAGTCTCATTTGCAGCTCCCGATAAAAATGTATTCTCTGTCTGCCTGCCAAAGACCTGGAGCATTATACAACAGCGATTCCCTTTTTGCTGATACAGGCACAATATTCTGAACATGACTGACATTTCTAAAACTTTGCTTCTTTTTCTACAGTGTAAATTCTAATGCTGCTTTTACTAGCCTTGGTTGTTGGAAGTTCATTACACTGCTCAAGTGTGCACTGTCTGTTTCCTCAACTCCAGCTGTTAATTCTCTAGTTATGCCTGAAGGGAATGTTTAAAAAGAAAATTTCTCCACAACCAGCTGATCTGTAGGAGTCAACTCTCTTTCATCAGCTGGGGTTATTTTCTTGGGGTTTTTTTTGTTGTTGTTGTTATTTGTTGGCTGGTTTGGTTTGTTCTGGGTTTTTTTTTCTGTTTTTTTTTTTTCCTTGCAAACTGAAGCATGTTTTCCATGGGAACAAAATCTCAGCAGCTCAGTTTTGCTGGTATTGATTGTGACAGCCAACAAATAACCCCGCGCTGTAACCACGACGTGAGCGCAGCAGTTGGTCGTTAATAGATGAGCCAGCAGTGCTGCATGCAACCTTCCTAATGAGACAGCATATTACCCAATGCACTTTAACTGTTCGTAAAGTACTCCTTAATCTGTTTCTCTCTTTTGGATAATATACTTTTTTTCTTAATGTCACAAAATGAATATTAACACATAATCCTTAAACTGCAACTGCTTCTCTTTCATTTGATAGACTGATGTCAGAACAGCTGCAACTTGTACATTTCCCACATACCTTGCTTTTGGGAAATGCAGCACAGATGTAGTGATGAGCAGGAGGAATTGCAATCCTGCAATCCTTATCACTGCTAAGAGGAATAACTGAAATCTCCAACTACACAAGGGACAATCAGCCAGCTGTTGTTGTAGCCTATGGGTTCTCAAGATCTAGAAATCTAGCTAGATGCTTTCTCTGTCCTAAAGAAACATGGAGCTTATAGTAGTAACTGTGAGCAGTATGTCTGAACAGAAAGACACTTGAGCTTGTGCTACTGCACATTGGAGCTGCTGCTAGCTTAGCTGTGTACATGCATGATAGCATTGCTATCAAGGAAAGGTCATAGAATCATAGAATGGCTTGGATTGGAAGGGACCCCAAGGATTATCAAGTTCCAACCTCCCTGCCACAGGCAGAGCCACCAACCTCCAGATCTGGTAGTAGACCAGGTCTGTAGAGACTCCTCCAGCACTTCTTACGACAGTCATCTAACATGTCAACAGGCAGCATACTGCCACTCAGAAGGGAGTGCCTCCAGCAAGGGCAGGTACTGAACACCAGACATCCAGACATGGCCCCTTCCAAATCTTGCTGACAAAGGAAAGCCCACCACAAGAGGTGTTTTTTTTTTTTTTTTTTTTTAAATCTAAGGGACATCATCTTAAATGTTGAGCACAGTTTAATAAAATGCTGGCCACCAGGTAGTAGAATTATCTAGGAACTGTCTATATCAGACTTCTTGGCTTTTACTTTTTACTCCTTCCCTTATTTCCATCTCTTTCAGCAATAGAATGAAATAAAGCTTCTCCCCCACCCTAGGATCATGGTTCCCAACCTATCACTAGGACACCGGACTCCCTTTTGGTCTGCATTTTAAGGAGTTGGGAGAGGTACTTCTTACTGCACCGGCATTAAGAAATGCAAGCCCAGGATTTTCAGCCTTCACCAAGTAAGGCTAATTTTACTTCATGAGTAATGGGGTTCTCTTCTCTGTTTGCCAGCTTCTGATTTGGTTTGCATGGGGCAGTTCTCATGTTGTCCCATTAGTTCCTGACCTGCTCTGGAGATGAACCCCTATCCTTTCTCACCTCTCCCCCAGACTCCAAACTCTTGAATCTGTTAGATACAGGGGATATTGTTAATTGTTCTTTTAACAAACATGAGCAATTAAACAATCAAAAATTCTTGCATATCTGTTAGAGACTTACCTCCAGATAAAGGAAGAGTCCTCACCCAACCCAAAGAAAGGAAACACAAAGACGATAAGATTTTGATTGCATAAGAAATAGCATCTTGGTTATCTGAGGTGCATGTGGAAAGTCCTACAGCAAGACATTGAGCTCTGTTTATGATACTGGCATTTAGGAGAGAGGCAATGATACATTTCGTTGCATCTGAACTTCCTGATCTAGCCTCATCTGTGCCAAGGACACCACACCTCTTTGCCTGCACAGCCTCCCATGTAAACTAGTTTGAAATGTAATGGGGAGGAGGGACAGAGACAAAGAAATGTTTAACATGATTGTGCTCATCGGTAGCAGTAACCTATTCACACAGAAGCATCCCAAGTGCTAGCAATGTGCTATTTTTAAGGCTCTCCTTCCTGCGAGTTAGTTATTAAATGCTGTAAGTTATTTATAAGCATCATTTGTAATAAATCCCACAGGCAGCGAGGAACATTTTGTTTTTTAATCAGTTGCATTAGTTTTCATGATGTGAGACAGTTAACTATATCTGGAGCTTCCCAGTGTGTCCTTCAGTTTAGCAGCTTTCGGGCCTAAATTCGCCTCAGATTTTTCCTATCAACAGAATTTGGCATTATCCTTGCCACGAATTTCCAGGGCACCTTGCAATTCCGCAGGCAAGGCAGGAACAGCAAGAATATTGCACAAGAAGCATGAGCTCCCTCAGACTGTACTGTGGAAAGGCCTGGCAAACCCCCAACGCTAACCCAGTGACCACCTCCACTTCCAGCAGCACTGAAACACACCATGGAAACTGGTATCATTTATGTGAGATGCATAAATCTCTTGCAGTCACCTATTGTGGTTGGCCGACAGCAGCCGAGAGGGTGTTATTTGTAAAAAGGACCTGAAAGGGGCCTAGTCCTGTCCTGAAAGGAGACACATTTAGACGCTTGAGGAAGGAAGCTGAGTCCTTGGACTTGCTCAGCTCCTTTTTATTGCTGGAGACGCTGCTGGTTGCCTCCTTTGCTGCAGTGCTTGAGCTCAAAGTGTACCTTGGCAGGAACCCAAGCACACAGGGTTCACCTCCAGGCTTGGCACCTCAGCACACCTTCAGTCAGCCCAGGGGCCTCCTCTGGCCTTCTGCCTCCACAGTGGGCTGCATTTTCTCTATCTACTTAAGAAAGTATTTTAAAATAGCAGCCCCTTGGAAACATTCGTCTGCAGCAGCAGGGTTTGGACGTGAAGAGAGAAGAGCCTGGGCTGCAGCTCAGTCAAGTGCTGGACTCAAGGCTGGGGACCTGCCTGGGTGACAAGGACAGTTCTGGGGCTGCTTCCAGATGCCCAAGGACCTACTGAGGACAATGGACACTTACTTACAATAAAAGCCAGCTCCAACAGCCACTGCAACCAGCCCTAATGGTGCAGAAACATCTTCCCCGTGTGGTTGGATCCAGGCATACAAACACCACCCCCAGAGAAGGCAGCCATGTGGGGAAGACTTTTTCACTGTCCCTAACCAAGCCACAGCCCCACCGTTGCTCCCTTCCAGTGTCAAGTCAGCACATGAGCGATGAAAATCCCTGGGCTCACCTCCTTCCCAGAAATGCCTGTCAAAGCCCAAGCAGCTGTTCACCCAAAGTACCAATTTTATAGTGCCGTGTGTGTCTATAATCTATTTACCAGCATTCCTACTTCAGTATGTGCCTGTTAATAAGATTAGTAATTAAAAAGCTTGATAGGAATTGGCAAGCATGCCTCTGCCTTGCCCTCCCCTCACAGCCAGGCTGGTGAGGAGGCGGCACGGGGCTGGCAGAGCACCTGTGGGCCGGCAGTGGCAGCAGGACAGCTGCCCACCTGCAGGACATGGAGAAGGCCCGGCCGCTGTGGGACAACCCCTTGCAGTTTGTTTTCGCCTGCATCTCTTATGCCGTGGGGCTGGGGAATGTCTGGAGGTTCCCATATTTGTGTCAGATGTACGGAGGAGGTAAGTGTGGTTTATGTTTCTTGCTTTCTGCCTCTAGGAGAAGTGAGATGATGAGCTCCAGAAGTGTTTCGTCCTTGTTGACCCTACCAGGGTCCAGAGCAGAGCAGGAGGTCAGGTTTTTCTTTTGTGTGTTTCTGGAGGAAAGTTCCTTGTACTGTGCAAGAAGGGGACATAACAGAGCTGGCTTGGGCTACCAGGCTGCTTTGTTTTACATATTCTTTAGCCTGAGATGTTCACCTGACCGCTGCCCCTACCCAGCGGCACTAATTTATGAGAAATACAATGGAACAGTGGGAAGCCCCATGTTTTGTGAAAAGAATGGAGCAGAGTGAGAGCTGTAGGTCCGCATGATATTTATGTATTGCTTTCCTGCCCCCTCAAGCCGCTCTGAACGCAGCAGAGATGAGTTCAGATCCTCACAAGTTCACTGAGGGGTACCTCAGTGGGGAGATGCTCGCACTGACTTGACTGAAGGATCTGCTGTAGCATATCAAGGAGTTGTCATTAATGTGTTGTCCTTTTTACAAACCTTACTTTGGGAGGTGGTAACTTGGCTGCAAAGCTGCCTTGAATTTGGAAAAAAATCCTCAGTCAGCAGGAGCTCCTGTGCTAGCGCCTCACAGGAAGCTTTGAAAACAGGGAGTAAATGGGCTCAAAAAAGTCCAACCACTGCCTTTGAAAGTCCATCCCATTCTTCCCAAACTGGAGAAAAATGATGTCCAAATCATACAGCAGCCGTGGATGTTGTTCCATTGTTGTTTCTGCTGTTGAAAGTCAATTAATTAGTTAATTGAAAAACAAGATTACCAATCTCTTCTAGTATGTAACTACCTCTGGTTAACTGCCATTTACTGAAGAACTGCCTGTGCAGAAACTGCCTGTTTTCATAAGCCATCCCAGTTATATACTACTTCTCATGCTGCATCCATTGTTGGAGCATTGGATCCATCTTATTCATGCATTAAGTGACATGAGCAGTATCTGCCTCACTTACTGCTGATCTTTTTCTGACTTTTGTGCCTTCCAGGAAAGAAACACACAGAGATGTTTCAGTTCTTTTTGTTCATTTTGTGCAGTGATCATTGACTCATGGCTTGCATGGTGGGATTTGGTTCATGCTGGTTGTTGAGAAGCCAACTCAGTGCCGGGACTGCATCAGAGCTGCCCTGAGGGACTGGGTCAGATAATGCCACAGACAAAATTACAGCAGAAGCAAAATGCTGCTGTGTCTGAAGCTGTCTTAGACATTTCTGAGGGCAGAAGTGGTGGAAGGGCTGGATTCTGGGAATATTTTTTGAGGCAGACGTTTTGGGGAGTAAAGGCTTCATGTCTGACACTGAACTCTGGCACAACACTCAGGTGCCTGTATGCAATTAAACCGCATGTGATGAGTGCTCCAGCAGCTCGTCTTGGCAGGCACCCTGACAGATAGCAGAACTCAAACACTGGCAAGGAGGTTATATGGTGTCAACAGTTTGATGGTCAAAATTCCCTGACATGTAGCCCAAACTGGAACATTTGATTAACCGTAGAAAAAGAGTAAATAAAATCAAGCATTTTCTGAAAAGCATGTTTTTCTAAGAGCAATTTCTCCACTAGTTCTGCCCTCCTGGTTAAATTTCCCAGGGGAGCAGCAGCTCTCTCTATTGTTTGTCTAAAACTCCTGACAGCGGGCTTTGCTTCTCCTAATTACTTTCACTGCCCTCTTAGAAAGCATTGAGCGCCCTTCCAGGGGGCTGCAAGACCCACACAAGACAAAACAGTGCTGCAGGAACACAAGCTGGGTATGCCAGGCACCAGGGGATGCTGGCAGCTGCCCCTTGGCCTCCTCCTTGCAGGGAGCAAGGCCAGCCCCGTCCGGCCCAGCAGATCAGTTGCCTCCCTTGCGGCATAGGAAGTTACCTAACCAGCTAACAAAGGCCTTGTTAATAAAGATAGGGCCGGGCGGTAGGACATTAATTCTGAGAATAAACCGGATTATTGCTCGGTGTTTATTTCCAGTCCTTTGCCTCAGCCGCTGCCGGAGCCCATTCCTCAGTGCCACTGCACCAAGCCCATCACGAAGAATGTTAATGCCACAGATTAAATCCTAAATAAGAGATATTTACGTAAATTTTTTGGCTCGCTGTAAAAAGAGAACCGGGAAAGGCTTCAGGAAGAAATCCAGGGTTTGACTCAATCAGCAGCTCTTTCTTGAAGTGGAGGGGAAGGATTTAGTCTTCTCACCAGAAATTCAAGCTGATGCACATCCTGCCCCTCACCCTCCTCCCTCCCCTCCTGCCAGGCTTCAATACATTACTTAAAACTCTCCGTTCTAAATGGGTATTGCTGTTGCTTTGCTCCCCACCACAGAATGCCATGTGTGAAGCCCACTTCTCCTTGCCTTCATTGTCTCAGTACCTCTCAGAGGTCAGGCCGGCATGTTGTTACCTGTTAACAGCTCAGCACATTGCTCCAGACGTTGGTAATCCACAGTTGAACAACAGAAATCTCAGCTCTGCCAAATGCCCATGGAAAATTCCAGGTCCTGGCCAGGACACCTGCTGAAACCCCAAGAGATATCCCTCAGGCTGTGCCGTGCTCCTGAACAAATGAGGTGCTGGGACAAGAGCCAGCCAGCCACCACCACTGGATTGACTTGGCTGCTGAGAGGGCAATGCAATATTGACAGGCTGACGGTTTGCTGGACACCGTCTGCTTTCCCTTGCAGGTGGCTTTTTGATCCCGTATGTCATCATGCTGATCGTGGAGGGGATGCCGCTGCTCTACCTGGAGCTGGCAGTGGGGCAGCGCATGCGCAAGGGGAGCATTGGAGCCTGGAAAATAATAAGCCCCTATCTCTGTGGGGTTGGTATGTCCTCTGTTTCCATCTTTTATTTTGTGGCTTTTTTTTTTTTTTTTTTTTAAGTACCCAGAGAACACAGATAATTTCTCCTTCAGAGATGTAAGCAGGCAGGAGATGGGGTTCCAACAGGCTTAGCAAATGCTGGGCATTTTCCCCCTCCCTCTCCTGGCATTAGGGCTGGACCTTGCTTGGGCACAGAGGCCTGAGCCCCACTGCCCTGGGGCAGGCTGCCAGAATGGTGGTGGCCTGAAGATCAGAGCCAAACCCAGGTCAATGATGCCAACGCTGAGCATCGGCCCCACAGACCAGCAGGATGGGGCCTTGGCTTCCCCACTGCAGCCTCATGTTTGTCAGAGCTCAGTCCTTGCAGCTTTGTTAAGGCATTAAATCACCCCTATGGCCCAAAGTAGCTTGCTCACACAAGTTTTGTTGTAATACGTTGAATGTTCATTCTCCAGGGTGACTGAAGTGTTGGGCTTTGATCAGGCCAGCCCTGACAGGAAGAGGCCATCTTGCTATGACTGGCTTCTGGGCTTTGCCACTGACCGCACACTCTCTCCCACTCACAGGCGTTGCCAGTGTGGTTGTCTCCTTCTTCCTCTCCATGTACTATAATGTGATCAATGCCTGGGCCTTCTGGTACCTCTTCCACTCCTTCCAGGTATGTGGGCACTTTGCACTGGTGCTGGACGTTGCTTGGCACTGGGATGGTTCAAGTCATGTGCTTAGAGGCAGGAGTTCAGCCTTCTTGGAGAAGCTCAAAGCTAGGATATATGCTTGGCTCCAGCAGAGATGGTCAGAGAGGTTGGTCATAGGGGAGAGAGAGGGTTGGTCCCTGGGGAGAAGGTCATCGATAGGTTTGGCTCCAAGTAAGATGGTCAGAGAGGCGCAGTCCATGGGGAGAGAGAGTATCATCTCCAGAGGAGAGGGTGAGCCCTTGGAGAATGAGTTGTCCCCAGGCATCACTACCAAGGGATGGTGTCAGCACAGGGCCAGGGGGTACAAGACGGGGACAAGCCAGCCCAAAGGGAAAAGCTTCCCTAACCTCCATTTCCACTGCTGTCCTCTCTCCCTTCCAGGACCCACTGCCATGGGCCACCTGCCCCCTGAACAGCAACCGCACAGGGTACGAGGAGGAGTGCGAGAAGACATCTTCCACCCAGTATTTCTGGTACCGGCAGACCCTGAACATCTCCCCCTCACTGGACACCAGTGGGACTGTGCAGTGGGAGCAGGCACTGTGCCTGACACTGGCCTGGTTGGTGGTCTACCTCTGCATCCTCCGTGGCACTGCATCCACTGGCAAGGTGAGGGGCAGGCACCGACCCTGGTGATGCTGATTGTGGCAGGAGACAACTATTCTTCAGGCTTTGCAAGAGAAAAAGAGGTCTACTTGGCATTTTTGCTTTCTTTTTATCTGCAGCAGAAGTTATGAGGAGGGGGAGGAAAGAAATGTCCTGACTGAGCCTTCACTAAGAACAGAGCTGAGTGCTGTAATCCACAAATCGCATTAAACAAGCACAGAAACCCAAGAGACTGCAAACTAAGAGTAACCTCTCGAACTTGTTGCAGCTGAGTTTGTGGGCAAAAAAGACCCCAGTAAAATAGCCGAGATGTACTGACGTTGCATAGCAGTGGAAAGAGCTCCTCAGAGAGAGAAAGAGCAGCCCCAGCACATTTGCAGCAATAGAACAGAGGAAAGGAAAGGTTTATGAGGTGGGCACAGGGCTGTCCTGCTGAGGAACACGAAGCAGATGCATTTCAAGTCTTGTTGCAAGGAAAGACAGGTGCCTGAAGATACAAACCTGTTTCTTCTGGGAGGAGCTTCCACTCAGCCAAATGCAGTGTCGCTGGGTTTCTTCCCTACTGGCACTCCAACATCAGAGGAGGTTGGCATGGCTCCATTGCGCCCACCCTCATACTTGTCCTTGGTTTGAGAGCCAGTTTTTACACAAGTTTTTAGATGACTCATCAGGATGTATGCAGAGAGAGGTTGCTTGGCTTCTCTCTTTTTTGCACCTGGCTCTCCCTGTGGTGGCTTAGGTTCAGGATCAGGGGGTTTATCAAAAGCTCATGGAAGATAATTGAAAGGAAACCTGAGTTACATTAATCCAAAGTCTTTTTTTACATCCAAATTAGGATGTTGTCATTCCAGTTTGATTTTGACCCTTTATGAGGTCTGCGGTCCTTCCTCTTAGAGCAGATGTTGACCTCTGATGGGAAAACCAATGTTATTCCACTAAATGCAGCATGAGATGAGCTTGGAAAAGCTGCAAAAATTTTAAATTTGTTCTTAATGAGAAGACCCTGAGAATGGTAGCATAGATCTTTATTAACAATAAAAACCCAGATCTTAAGTTAGATTTATCTGAAAATATTTGTTTAAAGGGTAGTACAGATAACAAATACACTAATGGCAGTTCTTCGTGTGCACTACTGAGATGTTCCCTCTCCTTCCCATAGGTTGTCTACGTCACAGCCTCCTTGCCATACTGTGTTCTCATCATATATCTCATCAGAGGACTGACACTGCACGGAGCTGTCAATGGGTTGATTTACATGTTTACTCCAAAGGTATGGAAAAAACGCACTGAATGTTTAACTAAGTGTTATTAGGGACTGAATGTGTAGGTTTGTAAAAAGGTGGCAGTGCTGCCTTTCTTCATACTGGACTTTTTCCGTTGGTAGCCCTGGTGAGATGTCTGAAAATCCCCAGCAGTGAGCTGCTGGGGGCTTCCCTGCCACACTGCCCACACCTCCTCGCTTTCCTGCAGAGAAGGATGCCCTCTAACGCTACCTGCAGTGTACTGCTTCCAAACGGAGCAGTAATCCTGCCAGAACTATGGCCCTGAGCTAAAAGGGGTGTGCAAAGGGACCCAAGCCAATTCCCTTCACTCCTGGGTGTGGGTGTAACCTCATCACCATTGCTGTCCCTGTCCCCGTCCCTGCAGTCCCCAAGAGGCACTGGGCACTGAGTGTGCAGCCTCACAGCTGCATCCTCCTGTCTGGTTTTGCAGCTGGAGCAGCTGTCGAACCCCAAAACGTGGATCAGCGCCGCCACACAGATCTTCTTCTCACTGGGCCTGGGCTTTGGCAGCCTCATTGCCTTTGCCAGCTACAATGATCCAAGCAACAACTGTGAGCGGCACACCATCATCGTCTCCCTCATCAACAGTGCCACGTCCATATTTGCCAGCATCGTGACTTTCTCCATCTATGGCTTCAAGGCAACATTTAACTACGAAAGCTGCATAAACAAGTAAGAGCCAGGTATTTTGTTTGTGTGTTTGCCACCAGAAGCCATTCCTTGGATATTAAAGGGGAGGTAAACAAACAACAGCACACAGCACCAGATTTGGGACTGCTCTAGTAACAGTGATGGTGCCATTTGGACTGGGCTCTCCCCAGGCAGCGCTCACCCAACCTGAACCTCACTTAGCCCTGGCAGCTCTGTTCCACCTGCAATGGGCACTAAACCCCTGCCATCCACCACAGGGTGATCCTGCTGCTGATTAATACTTTTGACCTGGAGGAAGGCTCCGTGACAGCAGACAACCTCAGTGAGATGAAGGACTACCTCATGGCCACCCACCCACAAGAGTACAACCAGTTGTTGCCACAGCTGAAAAACTGCAGCTTAGAAGCTGAGTTAGACACGGTAAGAATCCTAGAATCGTTAAGGCTGGAAAAGACCTCTAAGATCATTAAGTCCAACCACCAACCTACCCCCACCATGCCCACTGACCATGTCCTTCAGTGCCACATCCACCTGCTTCTTGAACACCTCCAAGGACGGTGACTGCACCACCTCCCTGGGCAGCCTGTGCCAGTCCCTCACCGCTCTTTCTGAGAAGAAATTCTTCCTAATATCCAACCTGAGCCTCCCCTGGCGCAACTTGAGGCCATTCCCTCTTGTCCTATCTCTGTTACGTGGGAGAAGAGGCTGACATCCACCTTGCCACAACCTCCTTTCAGGCAGTTGTAGAGAGCGATCAGGTCTCTCCTGAGCCTCTTCTTGAGATTGAGCAATCCCAGTTCCCTCAGCCACTCCCCATAAGGCTTGTGCTCCATACCCTTCACAGCTTTGTTGGCCCTCTCTGGACCTTGATGTCTGTCTTGTAGTGAAGGGCCTAAAACTGAACACAGTTCAGAACACTTGAGGTGCAACCTCACCAGTTCCGAGTACAGAGGGACAGTTACCTGTGTGCTCCTGCTGTCTGTACTATTTCTGATACAAACCAGGATGCCATTGGCACTCTTGGCTACCTGAGCACACTGCTGGCTCATGTGCAGGCAGCTGGCCACTAACACCCCCAGATCCTCTTCCTCCGTGCAGCTTTCCAAAGAGGCAGCTTTGCAGTGTTGCCTGGGCTATAGTCTCCCTTTGCTTGGCACATTCTGCATCCCTGGAGTGTCAAACTGAAAGGCACTAAGATTGGGAGGAATTTGACTCCACTCACCACTGCAATGATTCCTTACCATAAGCTCATAGGTGGCTGAGCCCACGGCTCACTCATTGCTTTCTTCCTCCCGGCAGGCTGTCCAAGGAACTGGGCTGGCATTCATTGTCTACTCAGAAGCCATCAAAAACATGGAGGTGTCTCAGCTGTACTCTGTGCTCTACTTTGCCATGCTGCTAATGCTGGGCATTGGCAGCATGCTGGGCAACATCGCTGCCATCCTTACACCCCTGACCGACAGCAAGGCCATCACCTCACGCTTCTCCAAGGAGGTGATCTCGGGTAAGTGCCTGCTGTGTGGTCGCCTTGGTCACGCAGGGAGAGAGCAGGTGTGTATCGCATGGTGTCCCACAGCCCCTCAGCATCCCTCTGTCCCTCAAGAGAGAAAGGCATGGAAACAGAGAATCAATAAGGCTGGAAAAGACCTCTAAGATCATCTAGTCCAACTGTCAACCCATCACATCCATGCCCATTAACCACATCCCTCAGTGCCATGTCCACATGGCTCTTGAACACCTCCAGGGATGGTGACAACCACCTCTCTGGGCAGCCTGTGCCAGTGCCCCACCACTCTTTCTCAGAAGAGGTTTTTTCCTAATATCCAACTAGAATCCAAGTGCAGGACCAGGCACTCGGTCTTGTTGAAGCTCATACAATTGGCCTCAGCCCATTGATCCATCTTGTCCAGATCCCTCTATAAGGCCTTTCTACCCTCAGGCAGATGAATACTTCCTCCTAACTTGATGTCATCTGCAAACTTACTAAGGGTGCGCTCAATCCCCTCATCCAGATAATCAATAAAGATACCAAATCGGGCCAGCCCCAGAACTGACCCCTGGGGAACACCACTCATGATGTCACCAGCTGGATTTAACTCAATTCACCAGCATCCAGCCAGTTTTTAACCCAGTGAAGAGCGTACCTGTCTAAGTCACGGGCTGCCAGCTTCTGCAGGAGAATGGTGGCGGGGACAGTTAAAGGCTTTACTAAAGTCTAGGTACAGCCCTTTCCTCATCCACTGGTCATCTGGTCATAGAAGGAGATGAGGTTAGTCGGGCAGGACCTGCATCTCATGAACCCATGTTGGCTAGGCCCGGTGCCCTGGTCCCACACATGCTGCGTGATTGCATCACACAGTCAAAGGGCCAGGAGGAATGCCAGGACATCTGTAGCAAGTGGCTCTGCAGTTTTGTATGCATGTCACCAGTGTCCTAGATGCAAACCAGGGGTCAAAAGCAGTACACGCTCCAAATCAAGAGCTGAAGAGCTCAGCAGGAACAGCAGGCTTGCCAAGGCCATGAGTGGCACTCAGTTTTCCTGTCTCAGTGGTGAGGATTTGCTGTGATTGTGCAGTTTTCCTGAAGCAGAAGACCGGCAGCTGAAGGATACAGTGGTGCATTCATGAACATGCACACAGGGCCTCTTCTTTGCCAGGGGGCAAATACTTGTCTTTCTTTTGCAACCCTCACTCTTTGAGATCTGCATCAAGAGAAAAGTATCACTGAATAACAGAATGGCTTGGGTTGGAAGGGACACCAAGTATCATCAAGTTTCAACTCCCTTGCCACAGGCAGGGCCACCAACCTCCAGCTCTGGTACTAGACCAGGTTGCCCAGGGCCCCATCCATCCTGGTCTTGAACCCCTCCAGGGATGGTGTTCATGCCATGCATGCTGCCATGTCAGTAAGTACTGAAACAGCCCTGACATACGACATGATGTAGAAGCAAGCAATGGGGAAGTCATTCAGGCTTTCTCCAGCCCCCTGCAGCAGCAGGCACTCCCATGATAAATACTACATGCTCCTCACACGGTTTGATTTCCAGGTATAAGGGCAGGGTCTCTTTTATTCATGCAGGTTTCGTGTGTTTCATTAACTGCATCATTGGCCTCATATTCACCATGGAGGCCGGGAACTACTGGTTTGACATATTCAATGACTACGCAGCCACCCTCTCGCTGCTGCTCATCGTGCTGGTAGAAACCATTGCTGTGTGCTACATCTACGGCCTAAGAAGGTAACAGCTCAGCACCTCCTTTCCTAATAGCCTGAGCGCGGCGGGATGGCGGCTGCAGGCCAGCACTAGAAACGCCACCTGGGGCTGAGTTTTTCTGCTAGGCTCTGCTCCCAGCAAGGTGAAGGGGCCCCTTCATTTCAACCTCTCTCTCTCTAATCCCCATGAAGCAGTTTTTCAGGCAACACTTCTTTGCTCATTACCCTCCAGGCCAAAGATGCTCTCCTCTCCCTCTGCTCACACATTTTCTTCTCTAGGTGCTTCTGAAGTGACTCGGATCAGGGCGCTGACTGAACCTAGGCAGGAATACGCCGTGTCTTTGTTTCTGTTTTTAAACACAGATTTGAGAAAGATCTTCACACGATGATTGGACGGAAGCTAAACTGGTACTGGAAGGCAATGTGGGCTTTTGCTAGCCCTTTGCTCATTATAAGCCTGTTTATATTTTACCTCACCGACTATATCCTCACAGGAACCCTTCAGTACCAAGCGTGGGATGGCACACAGGTAACACAGCTGATTTGTTTGTTTTAAAAAACAAAACTCGTTAATTCCTTCAAGACCAAAGTATCAACTTAAAAAGTACACGTTAAATGGGAACAAAAAAATAGTGCTATTTTAACTGAACGGAGCTGCTGCTGGCTTTCGCAAACTAAAAGCTTTCAAGATTGCCATAGACATTTTTCCTCATGGTCAAAACACATCTGTAAGAATGCTTAACTGCCTATTTACCCCGAAGGAATGACTATTGGGCAAGCAATTACATGCTCATAACCTCCTGTGGAAATGTTCCTAGCTTGCAGAAACAAATTAAGCACTTTGTTTTCATGCCACCGCTTATTTCGGAGCCTGCAGAAGGCCTGCCCTGCTGACCGAGTGTCAGCATGAGCCCATGGGCCCAGGAGCAGAACGAAGCCACATGTCTGTGTTGAGGCACCTCATTAAGAGAAGTGAATCAAAGCCAAAATCCCGCAGAACAGCTACAGCAGCTCTGTTCTTGTTATCAGTTTTAAGCCCGGGAGGTGGGATAAAGAAGAGCGCTGAGGATGCTCATGAGCTGTTCCAGCTCAGGCAGCACCCATGCTTCTCTGCTGTCCCATTTAAATAAACATGTGTGGCTCTGCCGGAGGCCGGGCTGACTTTGGGATTGGGCAAACCACAGACCCAATGCTGCTTCTCTCCCTTGCAGGGGCAGCTGGTGACAAGAGACTACCCCAGCTACGCCCTGGCAGTGATAGGGCTGCTGGTGGCCTCATCCACTATGTGCATACCCCTGGGAGCACTCCTCACTTTTGTAAGGAAGAGACTGAAGAGGGAAAGAGTCTCCACCGTTGCATGAACACCGACAGCTGGACTGAGGAAGACCTTACCCGCACCACCAGTGACTGGGCACTTCTGGAAGCCAGCAGCAACCATTACTTGTAGCAGCTACTTAGAGATTGGAGGATCTTGGGTGCTATATTTACCAAAAAGTGCTTTTGGAGGTCCCGCAATGGTTCAGAAAACAAGCTCTCCTGTAACAAGATGAAGCTTTAATATAGCCTCTGTAAGAGGGGGAGAAGCAGAACAGCAGCTCACAAACGCTCTAGCTAGCATGAATTAACCAGCGTCTCGACCAGTGTCGCATGTTAGGCAATTCTTTTCCTCTCTGCTCTAGCACTGCCTATCTGGAAACACAAGCAACCAAGCAGGCACGTTCCTGCACTGAAGTACTGACAAATAGCCCAGAGACTCCAGAAAGCCAGCATTTAACCATGTGTGTTACATTCATGTCCAGCAATGCAGTTTATATCCAATCTGCACAAGTTCTCGTCTCCAGAAGTAAACTTCCAATTCCAGTGTGCAGTTCTGCCCTGCGCTGTGCTTTCTGCTAGGGATGCACTAAACACTACAAATCCCTGTGGTTAAGCTGCCTTATAAGCCAAGCAGCACCCAAACAAAATCATGCCATACAGCTAGCTTTGACAAAGTTCATATCCAAGGGTACTTTAATTTTAATCATGAGATGCAACAATCCAGCAGTTCCACAGAACTGCTCCATTTGCCCGTGTTAATGTTCTATAGAAGTACTATGCTTAAATTTTAAGCTTCGTGTAGTAGAAAACAGTAAAATTTTTATCTATGAACTTCTAAAGAGGTCACTGAAGAACATAAGAGACACTCTCATAGGACACAGGTTCTAAATGCAGTGCCTTGATTATTTAACCATTAGAAGATGGCAAGCGCCTTATAAAAGAGGGATTCATTTCAAACATTTTCAAGTGCATCAATACAAGTCTACAGGGCAAAGAGCAGGAGGTCATTTCACAGCCTTCAGGGGTGGATGAAATCTTGAAAGTCATGATCAACACCGACAGGACACGTTTAGTCTGCAGCAGCTTCTAGAAATACAGGGCTCCCTTCCCATACCTAACTAACGAAGGAAAGACAACTGTTTCACTTTTTGGTTTATTAAAAATGGATACCATAAACAAGACCTGTACAAAAAAAAATCCAAAGTCGCCCAGAATTTGGTAACAGTTGCATGGGGGAAGTTATCGTCTTGGGCCTCCTCTTCCTCTTCCGCGGCCCCGGCCTCTTCCACGGCCTCGGCCACGGCCTCTTCCAGCAACTGAGCAAACAAAACAGAAAGGATGAATCAAGTGAGACCTTGGAATACTTTAATTTAGATTAGAACATTCCGCTGCAAGCATGAACAACCTAATGTCTCATCACAGGGAAGGAGTAAGTCAGACATTAAACCTGTTAATTCCCAGAATGTTTAAGACACTATTGTCATCTTCTGTGTTAGGTTTTCCAGTGTCCAACTTCCATGGGCAACTGTCTCTGACTTTGCTGCAGATAACAAGGAGCTGAAACATCACTGCTTCCAAGTACTTTGGGAAGTCTGACTGTTCCTCTTCTCTGTTTGATAAAACCTTGTTCTTCAGGAATCAGAAAAAGAAATCGCAACATTTTGCTGCACAGAGTATTTTGGTTACTGGTATTTGGTTACCGTCTTCCTAGAAAGGTCTTTGTGTTTTTCCTTTTTTTGCCTCAGCTCGCACCATTTCATTAAGTACAGTGCTGAAGGAAAACGCGCCCTAAGACTTCCAAGCCCCCTCTCCCAGGTGCTGAACATTAATGGCAGCATTTCTGAAGTGTCCCAGCACCAGACAGCCCATGCTGTTTTCAGAGATGCTGTGCTGGTTTCAGACACAATTCTCAGCCCGCTGGCTCATCCCTGCCTCTCAATGCTGCCGTGTCGTGGCGCAGCGAAGGGAAGACAGAACCACAGAATGATTCAGGCTGAAGGAACTGCTGGAGGTTCTATGGCCCGGATGACGGTAACGTCATTTCAGCCTGTGATGCACACACCTAAGGGCTCCTTATTCCATTGTATTAACATAAACAGTGCAATGCGCTTTTAGAGTATCAAAGACTGCAAATCCAAATAATTAAACATTAATTACAGGAGAAATGGTGAGCAGTTACTTCAGAGCACAAGTACCTTTGACTTATTTCTTTAAAAACACACTGATTAACACTGTTGGGCAAAACTTTTACTGCCTGAAGTCACATACAAACTTCGTGTTTACTGGATATTAATTGTTAACGGTGTAGAATAAAACAGAAGCATTCCCTACACGGTTAGGCTTCTAAGGAAAAGGGCTTTATCCACAGGAACACAGCCACAGCTCCCTCTGTGTTCTGAAGCCCCTCCAACTTGGCTCTCCAGCAGATTATTTGTGCCCACTACCAAGTGGGATTTCAGTTCAGCACCACTCCTGAGGCTGTTTGTGCTTTCTTATTAGGCTAAATACGAAGTTCCCCATAGAAACCGGGGAGCCTTTGAAAAGAGGAACTGTACATCTCATTGGTGTTACCTCTGAGAATATGACAGGTTAAGATTTACTCACACTTGAAGACATTTACATTTTAAAACAGGTGCATGAGAAGCCACTTAAATAACTTCCCATGAAGGAAAACTACAGACACAAAGAAGGCAGGCAAGGCAGAGCGAGTGAGTTCAGCACAAACCCTCAGAGATGAAAGCAATGCAGAAGTTAAGATATTCCAATCATATGCTTTCACACTGAGAGGACTACAACACAGACAAGGCAAAACAAGCAGAGACTGGGAAATTGTGCACTGACCCGCTTCTCTCTTCTTGGACTTGACTTTTGGTTCAACATCCACTAGCAAGGTGTCCAGGGGCAAACTGTCTGGCAGAATGAAGTATCGGATGTTATTCCCCCGAATGCTCAGCGTCTCCAGCTGTACAGGCTCCCTGTTCTTCAGCGTCATTTTCACAGCCTTGAGATGAGTATTCATACTGACATCCACTCCTGAAACGACAGAAGTCTGATTTCAGGGGTGAAAACACATAGGATGTCTCCTCTTTGGCTACTATTAATTGCGTACACGCTTCAAGAGTTCGCTAACACTCACTTCTGGATCTATGCCATACATTAATTAAGCTTCTAACTGGAAGAAACTACATCTTTTTCTCTAGTAAGTTATGCTGATTTATCAGCTGCTGCCCTCAATGCTTCACTGATGTATTTCTGATGGAAGAGCCACTTGCTACCAGTTGTAGGGATCTGTTCCTAGGTCTTAGTCACAGCAATGCTGTGAACGCTTAAAACGATTCCTTTGGACAACAAATAAACTGCCACTTACTACAAAAGCCTCATATTTGTCTGGTTTACTCCTTTAAAAAGAAGGAAAACAAACTTTTGAGTAGAAAAAAAACCACCGTGCATTTCCTTGTTAAATACAGCCGTCAAAAAAGCATTTGTTTTCTGATAAAATACATCTAACGTTAGCATGAGAAGCGCCAACTGCCGGTGGCACCGCGACTGCGATCACGCTTTGTGCACCCAGCTACAGGGATGACCGTCATTTCAGAACCACAGATGACACTGCAGGGTTTTAGAGATTCTTAGCACAGCACAAGACTTTGCTCCACAATGATGGCTGTGAGAGCACCAGGCTAGGAGACACGCAGACTGCTGCCACCAGACACAGGTTCTAACAAAGCTGATGGAACTGGCTGCAAAATAACGCGTTTTTGACTCTACCATATCTCAGTAGATTGCTGCTGGCCAAAAAAAGCACCTAAGCAATCCCCTGCAATACAACTCCGTCATATTTGAGCTGCTTTTTAAAAAAAAAACTTTATTATTGGGTGTTTTTTTTTTTTAAAGTCAGAGACCAGCATGGAGACCAAGCACAGTCATCAGCTTAACTACAAGGCTTTGCTTTACCAAATGCTGCACATCTGGATGTCTTTTGAGTAGCTCTAAAATGAATATTCTTGGAACAGTATCAGCCTCTGATCTCACTACAGCAAACAAAAACGTCCACACACTTTTCCACGTGTGAGAAACAACTAATCAGCTCAAAAGGCTTTTCTCAAAGCCTTCAGCTCAGGGAGGAGTAGGAGCACCTTCACTGTGCTTAACCGATAGACTGAGCAGTTCCATACGCAGACACACGCACACACCTGTGTGCAGGACAGGCCTTAGGCTACAGCAGGAAAGCAGGATTCCTTTAACTACTCGTTCTGAAACCAGTTTCATGAAATTGATGCACGGACGTGCAAATATGCGTTTCCATACCTTAAGCAGAGCAAAAACATCCTCCTCAGAAACAACTAGCTTTCAAATTAAAAAGCTTAACCAACTCAAAGCTGTAGCCGCATTCAGCGTTTACCGCTTATCTGTGCTACCAGTAGAAAAAAATCCTTCTGCCAGTGACTCAACTGTGACGTTTTTATGCAACTACAGCACACTGCAGCTTTACCAATGAGATCACAGAATGGCTCAGGTTGGAAGGGACCTTCAAGTTCCAGTCCCAAGATGTACTGAAAGATCTTACAACTGCATAGGCTTTATGCCCACTGCCAATTTGATACGGCATTAACGCTGCCTCACCAGCTCCTGCATGCTGCTGCAATTTTAGGTTATCCTGCTTACACCAGCAGTGCCAGCACTTGTTTCCTCCTTTACCCCACGTGCATCTGTATGCACAGCTGCGGTCAGACTGGGAGGCTGCAGGCACGCCGTACCTGTGATGGTGCCGTGCACCTGCGTCCCGTTCTTCAGCTCGATGGTTACAGTCTCGTGACTCAGCTTCATCAGAAACCTAGGAATTGAGAACAGGATGTTCATTCTCACACGAAGTCTTATGTCTATCCAACAACATGCAGCTACAGAGAACCGATACGCACTGCGTGTTATATTCTAAAGCAAGCGTTCCCAGCTTCCATGAATGCTACTGAAGGGGCTCCACTGGGCAAAGCCAAAGCCCCAAACTGCGCCCAGTTGCCAGAGGCTGGGAATGGCGGCACTGAGCTCAAGGAGCGTTGGGACAACGCTCTCAGACACAGGGTTTGGGTTCTGGGCGCCCTGCGTGCCGCCGGGAGCTGGGCTCGGGATACTCTGTGATTCTACCAGCTCGGAGCAGCACTAAGGAGAAGCCATTTTGGAACTCGGCACCGCGTGAAGGCGCTTCTAACTGACTCCGCCCACCCCACGGAGGGGTTTCCCGGGCAGCCCCGCTCCGCAGGCCCAGCCGACCGCCGCAAGCCCCAGGCCGCGCCGAGGCCCCGCCAGGCCAGGCCCCAAGGACCGGGAGGCCGCCGGCTGATTGGGGAGGGGGGGGAGGGGGGGGCAGGCGGCGAGCGTGGGCTCCCTGCCGCCTCTCTCCGCGATCCGCCTCCATCCGCTCACCTGACGAGCTTCATGGCGCCGGCGGGACGGCGCGGCGGCCGCGGGGCCTTCGGCGGGAAGCGGCGGCCGCCCCTAGGGGCACTGAGAGCCCTCGGCGGGAGCGCCGCGAGCGCGGGCGGAGCAGAGCGGAGCCTCTTACGAGAGGGCCGCGCCCCAGCAGCTCTAACGGCCGCCGCCGGCTGCGATCAATGGGCGGAAGCGGCGCGGCGGAAGGGGCGGACCGCGCCTGCGCGGGGCTGAGGGCGGGCGGGCACCGCGGGGCTGCGCTGCCGCCATTACGGGGCTGTGAGGTGAAGCTGGAGGAAGGGGCCCAGCAGGAGCCCCTAGTCGAGACTACACGTCTTTCAGCACGTTAACAACAAAGCAGTTGTGTACAAATGATCTAGACCGCACCAGAGCGATGCTTCACTTAAATAGTTGATAAGTGTGAAAAGAAAAGAATGTTTGTCAAACGTTAATGAACAATGGTAGCATGGCTTCCGCAAACCTAACCCCCATTTCCTGGAAATATATGCAAACAAGGAACTCACGTGAATTGCTCAAGAGGTGGGTGGTTGTGTAATCAACCCATTCAATCTGCCTGCATAAATTCCATACCATATGTGGTAATTGTTAAAGAGGTCAAGGAAAGGATACAGAGGAAGACTACTTACTTCAACCCGGACGATCACCAGGAGGCAGAAAAAGACCCCCTAGCAACAACACGAGCATGCGCAAGACGTCTTACAGAAGGACACGGAGGCAGAAGAAGGACTGCATAAAAGGACTGCGAAACAGCCCGATAGTGCGGCAGTTGGTGGGATGAAGATTCCCCTGTCGCCCAGCGCTGTTTTGCCTCTTAGCTCTTTGCTCATTATAATCAATAAATTTACATATTCGGAATTTCGAGTTTCAGTCTCGTAAGTGAATTCATAACAATAAGGACTTCAAGCACAAAACGCAGCTGCCAGAATCTAGAAAAATCGAATGTTTTATTGTCATTGATGAGTACACTGTTGTGATTTCAGAAATACAGGCTCTTTGCAAAGCACTGAGCTCTGGCTGCCCTCTGGCTTTGAGAACCTATGTTAACCCATGTCTCTCCCTCTCTCCATACACATATTCCACAGCTGGTCTTAGCCACAACAAATCTGTTATTTTGTTGTTTTTTATTTTTTTTTTCCTTTAAACAAGAGCTGCAAAGATTCAGTTCCAGACTGAAAGACAACTGAGTTTCAAAGGGCAGCTGTCCCAGAGCCATAAGAACCGTTACATGTTGAAGTCTATGGTGTTCCTGTACTTTGTGTCCATGACAGAGGTGACACTGGAAAATGAAGTGAGAGAGGAGTTTCCAGTTAACCACGAACTGGTATTCCCAGCACAGCATCTAGAAGCAGACAGAGGCACAGCAAGTACTGGTGTTTATGCACAGGTTATGGTCACACAGAACCAGCGGCCTCCAGCAACATTCAAGGTTAAAATGAACAGATAACAACTGCAAAAGTCTGTACACAGTTTCAGTCATAACACAGTGAAACACTGGTGTACCAGTGCTTTGTGTTCTAACTTCAGTAACGACAACCGTGCTAGCTCTATTATTCTACACATTTCTCCCCCCATTTACATCTTATAACCGCAATCTGAATATACAGCTGTACTTACAGGAAATATTAAACAATGCACAGCGCCTTAAGCAAGTTTCATGGCTGGTTTTGAACAAACCATATAAAATAAGTGACAAAATAGTTTAAAATTGGTCCTCGAGTAGGATTACTTATTTTTATACAGCTTGGAAGCACTAAATTTAATGACACACATTTATTGTTAACCAGCACAAGTTATTTTGTAGCTTTTTAAACTTTTTTCCTTTGAAGTGTGTTACATCATCATGCATGAAAAGCAAGCAGCTGTTCCCAAGTGCAACATGGCCTTAGGGTGACACTTCCTCCTCAGATTCAAACTCCTTTTTTCGTAAATTATTCCAACAACAACAAAAGAAACAAACAGAGAGCTGACTAGCAAAACAAGTTCACATTTTGCATTGTGACCATTCTTAAAGTGGTGGAGTACTTTGGGCCTTTAGCATAAGGAGGGTTTGATAAACCCTGCAAGGAGTTTTACATTCTTTGATTTCATTTACATCCTTAGAAAGAAAAATCTGTGTTTTAATGAGCTAATGAATCATCATCTGGAGACTGCAGTACTGAAACAGTGCAAGACGTCTGCAACTTCAGGAGCATCCAATTACAACTCTCACCCAAACAATGATTAGTAGAATATTGCATCAGTCCTAGACACCATAGGACAAAAAGCTCATTTTGGAGGACCACTAGGATTCAAAATAATCCTGTATATTTGGTGAAACCCACCCCCCACACAAATATGCATGAAGGACTTTGACTTTACCACAGCAAACGTAATCCAGCTATGAGCCTTGGAACAAGACTTCCTGTTTTTATGATGCCTTATTTGTTCAGAGAACACGATTAGAAGCTCCATTATTACCACTTCAACATCCAGGTATTTTGACACATGAACAGCATCAGAGCTCTGCTGCCAAACCAAAGTTCAGCCAGAGCTGCTTGTGTGGACAATGAGCTTAAGCAGTCCACTTTACATTCTGCAGCATTCCAGAAACCAGAAAGCTGCCTTTAATCTTTTAATTCTCAGTGAAGTGGGTGGAGGCCCCTCACTAATGCAATATTCCAAAGACCATTGCAACTAAGACTGTTTCTCTCCCCTCCAGCGCTGCCAATGAAGAATGTTCATAAGACCACTATTTGGTGTGGAAAGCAGGTCAGTAGAGACTCCAAGTGTGGCTTGAGGAATCCTCAGTACCAAGCCGCTTTCCACACACACAAATTCAGTCCATCTTCTCTTTCTGGACCAGCTTGGGTGCATCTACAAAATCCTTGCCATTGTAAAGGATAATGGCAAAAGTTCCAAAGCTTGCTGTTCCCCAGAAAAGCACATAGGCCAGTGTCTCAGTCCATGTATCACCTGTTAAGTCAGACAAACACTGTAGTTTATTATCTCCAATGACCAGAGAGAGAATTTAAGTACAACAGAAAAACATTTCAAGCCCTCCCACAGATACCAAATGAAGTTAGGAGCGCTTCATAGGTACTGGGGCCCTTCTTATACCATTTTGTATTTCCTTACCTAGAAGGCGACAAGTCAAAGTTGCTTATTTGTAAACTAGCACTGTCTGCCACACAGTTCTTAGAGTACTTTAAGCAGATAGCTACAGAGGTCACAGACTCAAGAACTCTGTTGGCACAAATATTATGAAATTTTAAGGAAAAGAAGCAGAAAAGAGAATCTTCTATTCCCAGCACAGATGCAGATCAGGAGAGATATTAATCAGATCACACTTATGTCTATATCTCACTTTTCTGACCTGCCTTTGTGCCAAAAAACCTCTACTCAGGTAGAACTAAGTTTGGGGGCAGTTAACTGTGACTTACCAGCCATTAACAAACAAATGATGCACATGGAGAAAGCAACCACCATAATAATAGGCAACTGGGAAAAGAAAAAGAATAGTTACATGATATAATAGCACATATATTCCTTAAATTCCTTGAGTCTAGGACTGCAAAACTATTTATTTGCTCTGCCATCAAGTTGTTTCAACTGCTGATGTCAGGTACAACTGTACAATTTTGGATTGTTCCAAAATTTGCAAGTGTGCTCAACAGTGACATTCAGAATGAAAATACTTCTTCTATATATTAGAAAAGACGTGATGTAAAGATTTTTTTTTTAAAGAAAAGTCAAATACACCAGCTACCACTTACACCTCTAGTGCCCCCAAGCCCCATTTTGCTACACAGAAGGGAAAGGGGAGAAAAGGGGGGAAAAATTTTCTTCATTTTACAGTCTATGTTTCTGCATAAAGTATGAGGAGGGTTCTTCACAAGTTTCTTCTGCAGAAGGAAACAGTCATTGATGGTGACTGGTAGGATTTCTCCCTTTCCACTTGAAGCAGATATTAAAAAAGCAAGCAGCAGTTTTTTCAATACCTCAAGGACACTCCGCTTTCTGTCAAAGGAACAGCCTGTGTTTAGTCCTACAAGCAGGTATCACAGAAACACAGCCAGATTATAGGGACACTCAATTATTAAGTAGACAATTTCTACTTAGCCTTAATTGATGCAAGTGACTAAAAGGTTTCACGTGTTTGGAAAAACAAGAATAAAATCTTCATACTCACAGCTAAGAACTTCCAATCTTTCTTGACGTGTAGAGGACTAGCAGATTCTACTTCATCCACTGAATAATTTCCAAGAAAGAGATCAATAGCATCCTGAGAAAGAAACAGAGCAAGAGTTGAAATGCACAGCAGTATTTATCAAATCTATTTTCTGACAGTTAAAAGCTCAACTTACTTGTCTAAATCCATCAGAGAAGTTATTTTTGTAGTAACGTATTAATGAGTTCCAGCCATCCATTATTAAGCCCCACTGAGTCCTCTTCCCAGTTCTGCAAGAAGTTTTTAGAAATATTTACTATATATTTATGCATCCAGGACAAGACTTCAGATACAGCCTTTTCACTGTTCAAACGTACTATGTTTAATGAGTACCTACACATACAATTATCGAGTGCTGCCTCTGCATTAATACCGTACACACTTGTTACAAGTTATTTGAAAACAGAATTACGCTTCTCTCCATCCCATGATCCAAGTGTACCTTGAAGGTATGCATTTCTTGTTTTTATTTCTAGATTGCCTTTTCTCCTTTCATATCAACACAAGGAATAGTGTTCTTTTGGAGATTCTAGTCTCACATTTTACCAACTGAATCAAACCACTACAAAATCATTAATAGCCTAAGCCCCAGATTAATGATCTTTTTGGATGCGAAGACCTAAAGAAAGCCCCAGATGTGCACCACGAAAAAACCAAGAAGGCCTTTACAAGAAAGGCTGACTTGCCTCGTGTAATCTGTCTTTAAGGCACCAGTTCCAGCATACTGTTTGGCACAAGCATTAGCATTATCAGCCCATGCTGTGAACAGGAAAACATTGAGAAGATTAAGGAAATTACGTACTGTTTGGAAAAGTTTTTTTGTTTGTTTGTTTTAAGCTCTATGAGCAGCATACCATTTTTGTAGATTTTCTCAAAGTCTGCTTGCTCCTCAATTCTCTGTCCAACATGCAAAACACCTAGCCTCTGAAACAAAGCAGATGGAAGCACGCTAGTAATACGTTAGAAAGATTAGGATTTGCTTTCAGAAACACCTATGCGCAATAAACCAGAATCTGGGCAGTGCATTTCAAGTAAGTGTTACAGTAACTCAAGTCTATAAGCTCTTATTGAGGTGTTACATTATATTTAGGATTTCTATTTCAAACTGTTCTCCTCTTAGAGCTTGTTAAATGAGAATTAAGTATTTACCTGAAGCTGGGCTTGAAGAGATCGGCGTGCTAGCAAGCTCTGAATCACATTTGTCCTATCCAGGCAGTCCATACAATTACTGCGGAATATTCCTTCCTGCTGAGTCACAATTTTACCGTCCGAATCAACTAGAAAATAACTGGAACATAAAATGTATGAATACCTAGGTGGATTGTAACAAGTAAACATTTCAGCAGCCAAAACAGTTTTCAGAGCATATGAAGAGTTGTTGGTCATGTCTTTGACACGTGATGCCTCCCTGAATTCTTCCCCTCCAGGATAAAAACAGTATTAATACATGAACACGTGGTAATCTCCGAGCAGTTCTCACTGCTGTCATTCAGACAGACAGCAATACTGAGCTATAGGCCAACGGGAAGAGCAGCTTCTAGTGCAACAACAGTGACTTAAGTTCTATGCTCCATATCCACAATTACCATGATCATTAGCAGAGTATAAACATGAAAGTAACTGGATCTGTATACCTGATCATCAGCCTCAATCCCGTTACCATGACACAAAGAGTGAACTGTGAGGAACACTTCTTCCAGAAGGTTGTTGCCTTAAAGATTTGAACTACTGAAAATCTGCAACCATCAGCTCTCATCCTCCTCCTCTCCATTGTACAGGCATCTGTGGGAACATCTCATTCCCCTTTACAACTACATATGTGAATCATCCCAACCTTTTTAACCAACTAAATCATAGGTTTTTCCTTCCCCAGTTAACTGGTATTAAAAAGCTCCTTTGAAATACTGGATCGCATGCAAATATTCTGATAACTGAGCTGGTGAAACAAATACACAAATCAAACGATCAGTTGGATGCACGGATGGGACTTGTCCTACCACAGAATTAAGCTTCCAGTTGCCTAAAGATTCACAGGTCATACTCTGTGAGATTAAGTTACTCTATTATGTAATTATGAACTCTGAATTTGGACTAGCGTATGATCCACTGTTACTGTACAGCATTAAGACAAAAATTACACTAAAGATGCATGCAGTACAAAAAAAATCAAGAGCCTGACCTAAAAGCATAGAGTTTACACCTATGAAATCTTCACTTCCCCCTCTTCTCCCACGTTTGGCCTAGAACTGATATTAGGATAATCAGTGTAGATGAAGAGCAGACACTTGTGGTTAATGATAGATTAAGTGATATATCCCTTGTAACCGCTTAAAAAAAGTCATTTTTAAAAAAACAGAAGAACAAGCCTTCTGCCAGATCTGCCACAACCAGATTCAATCTGCAGAAGAGTTGTTTGCCTCTCCCAGAGGTGCAGAACTATTTTTAAGTGTATCACAACTCCTGTTTTTCTGTTACCATTTAAACAGAGGTCACCCACGGTGAACTCAAACACGGCATGATAGAAATAACCTAATCTTGAGGAAAAGTCTTATTTTCTGTATCTCGTTTTTATAGGCACATGGCTTCCTTTTCTTGTTTCAAGGAAACTTGGTTCTTTTATAAGCCTCCAATGGCAGCTGACAATAAACATGCAATACAATTCTCAGCATTCACTCTAATGAAGGATCCTTGCTGAATAAGAAACCTACACACTTTTTTCTCATTCTTTCAAGTGCTCTGAAGCTAATTTATCCTTTTGCTTTCCAGAAGGCTTTGGGGGCTTTTTTTTTTTTTTCCGGTGGTGGGGAGACTGTATTCACATGACTAATTCATACTATTCTGACAGTCTTCATTCCAGGCAAGAGATCAACTCCTGTTCTAATTTGTAGATTAATCTCACCATCCTTTTATGGCTCAACTATATCGCTGCCAGTTCTGTAACATCGCTGAAGCACAAAGTAAATCAGCTAACACAAGACCTTAACGACAGGAAGGAAGCAACCAGAAAAGCAGAACAAAGTAAACAGGGACCCTTATCAATCTGCACATCTATAAGCGGCAAAGACCCAGATGTGCTTAAAACAACATGCTCATGGGAGCAACACAGACTTAAATTGATGTGGACATTTAATCCACAAGGAACTAAATTCTCATTTTGTTTTTAGTCATGTAAAAGTAGACTACTTTTGTTAGCAAGCTATATCACTGCTAACGCAAAGGTTCGATACCACAAACAACGTGCAGAGATGTAAAACACCCGAAAAAGAACAGGGCTGGAGCCAGGGGAGCGTGACACCATGTAGCAGAACAGCTTGCTATCAACATACGGAATTACTCTTGGATAAAAAGATATCACGAAATGAGACATCTTTTTAGAACTTCACAGTTGCATGCACACTGATTTCTTCAAATTGTTTACCCAAAGGCAGTTCTCAAGGCACAACACGGGGCTGCTGTGATTTTCAGAACCACTTTACTGGGACATAAAGGGCTCTGTATTTTACATCCTAACAGATCTCTAATGGCATGAGAATGCATCTTATTTTTATACAAGCTTTACAAGTCTGTTTTAGTGTGCCTTGCAACAATAGAAGCTGTGAGAAAGGAGTCTTATTTTAATAATTAAGAGAACCGTCAAGTGTTACCTAAACTCATCTTGCTGTTCTGCTAGTTGATCCAGTAAAATCTGAAGTCGATCCCATCTCATCCGACTGCACTCTTTATGGAAGTCAAATGCTATGTATCTGTTCAGAGGAAGAAGCACCTTTTTAGAATACTGCAGTCTCAGAAATCCACGCATCCACAAAACAAAGCAGTGACAGAATTTACACCTGTGGATTTAGTCAGTGCTCTGTAATCTTCCCATGACTGCTTCCTTAGTGTGCATGGTGACAGTATTTACATTTCGTTACAAGACAAAAAAAGCACTAGTTACTCATTTTAAGTTCTGGCTAGTATATTTTCTCTAGAAAACACATAATAGAAGAAATGCATCTGACTTCATCTGTGTTGTGGCCCTTCACTTCCCTCCTTTGTTCTACGTGTCCCATCTTCAGTCTCACTTGTGAGAAGTCTGAGGTAGGGACAGTGGTTACATAAAGGTTAATTCATAAAAACAAAACATTGACAAATCAGCTATTTAATCAGTGCTTTCAAGGCCTTTATCACTCTGTCTCAGAGGCAATGCTCAGTTTTTAAACACAAGAAAGTATCGTTTCACTTCACACGTACCTGACCATTCCATTTGCCATGCTGTTCACCATTTTTGCAAATGTCTGCTCCAGAGGCAGCTCAGAACCCTTTTGGTTAACCTGGAAAGGAAGGGAAAAAAAGACAATGTTATTTGTAAACCTGCTTGAAAGAAGAGCAGCTTTCTCAAGAAGAACAAGGGAAAGCATACCAAGTTAACAATCATCTGCTTTCCATAGCTGATTATTTGCGAGTCAAAATGTCTTTGGAAGCCATCCATCTAGAAAAGAAAGAAATACAACGACAGATTTAAGATCCGATCTACAAGGAAACCCACACAATCACTTCTCAGTGATACTGCATACACAGTTTTATAGCAAAGTGTTTGTTGTTCTCTACTGTGTTAACACACTTTTACTTTCACTCCCCCACACACCTCCCCCATTCAGCTCTCCTTAAACAAGCCATAGATAAGTATTTTCCAACTACTAAAACTACTGCAAACAAGAACCAAAGAGAAAATACTATCTCCATTCGCCCTTGATTTTTTTTTTTCAGGTTCTGAACTTCTTCCACAGAACACAAGACTTCTCACTACTACTCAAAAAACCCTCCATCCAATATTGCTATTTTTATTCTTCTGAATAGGATAGGATCTTCTGATAGGATAGGGTCTGTCACCCTATCGCATCTACACAAGCCCAGAAATGCATTAAAACCCCAAGACAAACACTCACATACATGATTTACTGACTTGCTGATCTGTGGCTTTGGTTTATACTTGAGGTTTGGTCTCTGAGACCAGAAAAAAGGAATTGATCCACGGGTCTGAAAAAGAACATAGCAGTTTTAAACAACAAAACTTACTTTCAAATGGCAAGTGAGTTTGTAAATCAGAATAGTTTGGTTAACTTGTACACAAACATTTAAAAAACATATTATATATTGTAATACAGACAGACTTACCTACACACTCACACCCCTTAAACCAGTCAGCAGTTTATTCCACTGACCTTACCTGAACAAATGATGCTTTGCTCCCCTTGTAATGCACAATTTGTTCTGTTTCAACAAAGTTAGCTGCGTGTCCTTCTGAATCAATACCTAAGCAGGATAAAGACCTTGTTAAGAGCTCAGAGCGCAGAACAGCAGCAAGGCATCAAAAGGCTTCCTACCCTCAACTTCCAAGCAAGCATGAAAACACCAAAACTGCTTGAAGATGGCAAATTAAAAATGCCTCTGGCAGAACTTCAATATGATCTGTATCAAGTGTAATTACTGAAGAACCACATTTTGCTTATCACATTTTGTGAATTATAGTCCTGATTACAGTCCTAGAAACTGAGCAGCTGAATAGAAAATAACGCAGCTGCTTTGACACAAATAACTACAATTCAGTAGCAAAGGTACTGCAGAAACTGACTTATTTCTTCAAAAGCATGTATTATTGAGTCTCACGCAGAACAAGCAGTACTTAAATCCATTTCCTTTTCTAGTTTTTGACCTTTAATAATTGGAGAACACCACTATTCACAGTTCCACTGGCAGCACCAGTGATGCTCTTAGTTTACTGCTAGGCCAGAAGGGCTATGCTTGCATTTAACCCTAACTTTGCATTTAAATGGGAAAGCAGTAAGACTACCCTACAGAACTTCCGCAGTAATCTCTAGCAGGAATAAAGGAGAACTTCATCATACAGGTTACTGGCATATTTTTTTGGAGCAAGGTACTTCTGATAAAAGCTACAATTACAGGCAATTTGCGCTCGAGTCACTGAACAGCAGTTGCTCTTAGAAGAAAAATACTGATTGAATTTGCATTATTTTTGAAGTAAATCCATTTGCTGTTTTACCTCTTACATAGTAGCGTACACCAGCTCTGAAACAGCTTCTTCTGGAAACAAGCAGCCAGTCAAAACACTTGCCATTAATAGAACACGAGTGCATAGAGATAACTGATGAATAACAATAAGGAAAAAAAAGCCAAACTTTTCTTACATACCAGCAAACAGCCAAAGTCAAGGAACCAAACAATCACACTCAAGGAAACCCGTAAACATTTCCTGCTCAGTAACAGACACTGAACTTGAGAGAAGGCATCTTTTCACTATCAGCATATGCATCTCAAAAGATAAGACAGAGGGGATGTCATGATGAACGTTCATTAGAACTGCTACAGTTTTTAGGAAGTGGGGCACTACACAAGATTATCTAGCCTTATGGGCCTATGTATATCATTAAATGAACTGATTTCTGAAGTTCACAGCTGTTATTCTGTTAAGCCATGAGTTCATGGATGTAGCAGTGTTAATGCTTCTTGCCCGTACTGCTTTCAGTGAAAAGGACACTCCAAAACTAGCCTTTTAGAGAAGCATCTTCGGCTATGAAATCTTGCATCTGTAAGTACAACACACATCACTTTTAGAGATTTCAGAACTATAATGAATGTAGACTGGCTTTCTAATCCACACACGCACAAAATGAGGATGCACACCAAGTCTTCATTAGGAACTTCTTATGGAATCATGCTTTTCTGCTCAGGTTAGATACTCAAAGTGGCAAACACACCATAGCCTGTGACCAAGTTTAAGCAAGGAATGAACAGGACATTAACAAATACTTCCAATTTTGGATTATTCTTCTGTGCTGCTTATAATGCCCTTTGTTTGGATTAGAGTAGTTTATGCAGTCCAAAATAGACCAGCATTCCTCACAAATAATTTCTCCAGGTAGATTCAAAGACTTTCATCCTCTGTCATTAACAACCAAAACACATAACTTTAAAATAATCACAAGATCAAAATTGGCTATTTTTACAAGCTGCAGCACAGGCATCCCGTATTGGAAGCAATCAATAGAAACTCATGCTAATATAAGTCTTTGGAAGAAAGGGAAACCCAAACAACTTTAACTTCCTCCAAAGCACTTTACTCCTGAATTGTAATGCAATAACTGGCTCATTTTCTGCGTCTGTAATTTGTCCCAACTGAAGCATCAGCTTGTTGTTGGCTACTTACCACACACACTTAAGGGGAAAAGACAGAACTGACTATTCTTGGTGGGCGTTATATTTTCTTTTTGGTGGAGGGCAGGCTGAAGAGAAGGAGGGGGCAGCAGCAAGTCTACAACATTAAAGCCAGTTTAGCCTTCAGTTGATTAAAGTCTCCATTACCCAATTAAGTCCACTATTTCTTATCACTGCAAGACTAGAACCCCACTCGAGATGCTGAACAAAATATGTAGGATTATACGGAAGAAGAAACGAGCTTAATGAATTAGCTTGTAGTGAGACTACCACAGTTCTGCTTAGGATATTTTCTACCATTTTAATCACACACACAAAAAAAACCAGTCTCTTCAAATTCTTGGTCTCTTTAACACGTTTGGTTAATGTCAGAATTACAGCACCACATATTACTAATTATTTCTATAATGAAAATAGGACAGAGGAAGGTGTTAGCTGCAGCCTGCCAATTGCTAATTGCAATCCATCCAGATTCTTCCACCCAGCACCTGGCAAAGGCAGGATATGGGCTGCATTGTTTTGACAGTTCCCTTTTGCTATCTTTCCTTGACTCTCCACCTACTCCCACAACATCTTCCATTAAATGAAGTCACAGGAAAGAAGGGCTGGAGCTTTGCCAGCTGCTAGCAGTCCTACCAGAGCAACTGATACTGTCTGGAAGCCATTCCCTGCACACATCAGAGCAACCTTGGCAACAGAAGGAGAATGCTACATAACTTATTTAGTCAAGTCTTAGCCACTCCTTTTTGTGCTGCCAAGTCAGAACCTGGGACTTGCTGTTGATCACACACTGCATGAAGAATATTGTTGCCAGAGAGTATTAAGCCTATTCACAAGATTAAGTTCTCTCTCTCTCAAGAAAACAAAACACCACACTCAAAACCTTCAAGACTGATTTGCTAAAAAGGCTGCTATCCCACCATGCTGCTGCAGGAAAAGCAACCAGCTAGGAGATGAGTTCTGGGCACCTTCAGCAGAACACCTCATCTTTTTATTCACCCACAGGAAGATTCACTAGCATTCCTCCAAGTCAAAGCTACTCTCCATTATTTTAAAGTCAAAGGAAATGCTAACTTAATTATAAGAATACCTTCAGTAAGAAGTGCTAAGGTTAATGTAAGTAAATTTGCTACATTCATCCTAACCTTAACTTCCTTGAAAAGCAGTTAGACAAATCATGCCTGTAAAGTCAATTACATCAAGCCTTCATAGTAGAACATTCATACGAGTTAACACGTGAATGGGCTATCAAACATGTAGTGTTCATATATGAACAAACTACAACTTAATTCTGACTTTATATTCTATGTTACATTACCAACATAGCCAAGGTAGCAACCCATGCAGCTGTCATTTTGCCACAGACTACCCAATTCAATATTGATCTTTACAACATGAAAGGATACATCCATGCATCACTGGTGTAGCAAATCTATGGATCTGAAACAAAGAAGAAAGCCACACAAGGCATTTAGCAGTATTAAACAATAGCAGCCAAAAAATTGTAACTAATAATGGTTGTCTAAAAGTTTTAAAATATAATTCTATACACTTGATGTTTTCTACTTTCTGATTAGGATGCAGTAATTCCTTCAGAGAGAAAAAAAATTAAAGAAAACAGCAGCACACCTAATCTTTACCAGTAGTAGGGAAAAAGTGAAAGCCTAATCCTAATTAAATGACCTTGACAGAACCAAGCTGCTTTGTTCTATTCAAGGCATTTACTCTGCTGCAAGCCTGCTTGATACAGACCAGTAGGCACGGAAAACCTCTTGATACGGTATTTTCTATAACTTCCATCCTACTGCTGAGATAAGAGAGTCAGCAACACAAGACTTCAGTAAGGGAGAATTCTTTGTGACTAATGCTTGAAATGCTTATTCCAGGATTTTTCTTATCCTGTCACTCCAAGGTAACTTGGATTTTCAATCAAATTTAATTTTAAAGTCTTCCAGTGCTAGAAGTCAGAAATTTCACATCTCGTTACCTGTAATTGTTACTGTAGCAAGCCACCTGTAGTCAGCATTAGGTCATGCTTCCCCTCACATTGGTTACCTCCCCCTTCAACTTCTGTTTTGCCTTCTCCTGTTTTCAGCAACCAGCCACTTGGCTTTCTTTGCTCTCCTCAACACAGGTTCCCTGATTTCCCCAGCTTTGTTTGTACAGCACCATCTAAAGCACCTACTCTGTCATATATGTCTCTGGAATACGCACAACAGCCCTTTGCTACTACCAGTCTTCACATTCCAAAAGCAGTGCATAATCCAGCCTTTTCAACCAGTGCTATCATAAAAGCACAACTGCACAGGTTACTGAGACAGAAATAGAAACAGCGAGTCGTTCACTTGGATAAATGGTAAGTACTGATAAAGAGAAAAGCTTGCTGTAGTGGAGGCAGTCTAGTAGAAATCATAGAATTAGCTAGGTTGGAAAAGACCTACAAGATCACCTAGTCCAACCATCCACCTACCACCAATAACCCCACTAGACCATGTCTATAGAAATCATAGAATTAGCTAGGTTATTAGGTTAGTAGGTTTCATGTATTTTGCAGGTTTCTAAGTCTGGCCACTGACATACTTACTACAAGCACAACTCATAGTCATGCACTGGTATTTACTGCACTAAATGAATTCCAATATTACATTGTGCCAGTAGTGTCAGTCTTACTCAAGTGTCAGCTTTATGACCTACTCACTAGGCAAGCAGAGTTTAAACTGCACCCACTGAGAAAGATGCTAGCCAGTCTTAGGGTATTGTGCTGACCTAAAGATAAACAAGTAGTTACATTTTTAAAAGTCCAAGAAGTACATGCTCTGCAGTGCAAGTCTGCCTTCAGGCTACACAAGCATGACCTCAGCACGTTATCTTCAAATGCAGACACTTCCAAAGACACTTCCAATACTAAATATTGAGGATATTGACATTAAATTGGAAGTTTGAAAGTAGATTGTCACTGTACTAAACTAAAAGTGAAATAGCCAAGGTATGCTAGATCCCAGCTGTCTGAAATAAGACAACACTGTATAATTTTAGTAAGAGCATATTCATTCTATATCAATATAATGATTCTAAAGCGTTTACCTCTGGTTGAGCAGCAAATTCTCTAAGAAGATGTCCATTCCACACAAACCGTGGATCTGCCTGCAGCAAAGACAGAAAAACCATGCTTTCAGAAACTCTTAGTTCTGTTTAATCCAACATACGGGCAACATAGAATCCACGCATTATGCAAACTTAGGTGGATAAGTGTATACGGATGTGGAACACCCTTTGTTCACTAGTACCATTAATAGATCTTCAACTAGAATTCTAGATAAAGTTGTTAAAAGAACAGTTCTCTTATCTTCAAGGAGGTTGCCAGACACTTCAGGAATGCTAAACCATTAGCAATTCAGCTGAAATATGAGAATAATGTTCGAAAGTTTCTATTATATAAACAGGGCTCAAAGAGATTATCCAAAACGTTGATAACAATAGCAAGGTAAGATTGCTCAAGTGGCCAGAAGTTAAGAGTGTAAGGAGTCCTGTATGCAAGAATCAACAAATTGAAGAACCAAAGTTAAACAAAACTCGCAGTTATAGAAAGAATTTATTTCCAACTACATCAATGATCCTCAACTTCATGTTTCTCCTGTTCTCAGCTCACCTCAGAAGCATCTTGGGCAGGTTGCTGAGCACTTTCTAAAAAGCTACCAAATTAGTCATCAAAGTGACATTTGCTGCAGAACAGCGCAGGCTCTAGGGAGATGGCACAAATTTCAGCTCTAAGATGAGGCATACAAGACAAAGAATCAGAAAAGAGGATAATTCAACCCCAGTGTAAGAAAAGGGATAAAAACACCCCTTATTTCTGCCAGAAGATACAGCAAGTAGGACTTGAACTACCACAAAAAAAAAAAAACTGACATGATGCATTAGTGACCTTATTCTGGTGTTGTTTCCTTCTAGAACTGTTAAACAACAACAAATCCACATCAACTACAGGCTCGGCTTCTCTGGAAAAAAAACTGGATATGCTCAAAATTGTAATTACTCCTTGATGAAACCATTATACTACAATAATGAATAAGAAATTACATGTAAATGGTTTTAGTTAACTAACATTTGTATTTACTTCAAACTCTCCATTTACTGTGCTTTGCCTTTCAAACAACCTTCTAGGATGCCACAGTTTTAGCACAAACCAATCTTTTCATGTCAGCAACTAGGAAAGTATCTAAAAAAACCCAAATATTTGATAATGCAAAAACTAGTCCCCAGCTATTAATTGGAAAATGTGAGGTTTTCATGGTTTTGTTTAAGTCTTGGAAAGAAAAAGTGAACTACTTCCCTAGAGCAGGTAGTTTCAGTAACCAAGGAACTTCAGGGACTCTACTGCCACTGCTTCTGCAGAAGAAAGTGCTATTTGCTTCCAAGGTCTCAGTATTTCATTGCTTAAGCAGTTTAAACTGCTGGAGTTTGTTCAAGAAACGTTTAGATATAGCGTTGGGAGACATGATTTAGTGGGGTTGTTGGTGGTAGGTGGATGGTTGGACTAGGTGATCTTGTAGGGCTTTTCCAACCTAGCTAATTCTATGATTCTATGATTCTAAACCTTCTTTATGCTGCACTATACAGTTATTTGCCAGATTAAGGATTCTGAAACTCTAGAAGCACAAGACACTTTCTTTTAAAGGTTTGTGTTTGGCTGTATGTCTCTGTTGTCTTTAACACAACATACTAAACACATGCTTCAAACTTAAGGAATAAGTGCAGTGTAGACAAAATATCTAATTCCAGGGCCAATAGTCATAAATGTGCAGTTTTGTTCCACATTATCCTGAAATAGAACACAAAGTCAGATGCATTCTCCCTCTTCTCACTCTCCTCCCCATTTGGTGTCGGGTTTTTTTTTCCCTGCTCCTGAGTTTGGGTTAAAGGAATCACTTGCCTTCTCTCAACTTTTCTGCTTAGTTCCTTCTTGCCACAATTAGAACTGTTGAGTATCACTTGTCAAGCCACCCTGCATCATATCTAAAAAGTCATGGTTGTCAGGCAAAGTCCCCAGTGACTCCCATTTTTAAGAAAGGGAGAAAGGAAAACCATGGTAACTACAGGCTGGTAAGCCTCACCTCTGTGCCTGGGACGATCATGGAGAAGATACTTCTGGAAGCTATGTTAAGGGCAGATCATGCCTGACCAGTCTGGTGTCCTCCAACGCAGTGACAACATTGTTGGACAAAGGAAGGGCAGCTGATGTCATCTACCTGGACTTGTGCAAGGCCTTTGACATGCTTCCACACCACATTCCTCTCTTTCTGATTTAGAGATTGATTTGTAGGCTGGATGACTCAGTAGATAAAGAATTAGTTGGATGGTCGCAGCCAGAGAGTTATGGTCAATAGATCTACACCCAGGTGGAGGCCAGGCATGAGTGGCGCCCCCAGGTGTCTGTTGCTCTCCAACACCTTTATCAATGACTAACAGTGGGATCGAGTGCACCCTTAGCAAGTTTGCAGATGACACCAAGCTGGTCGGTGCAGTAGATACAACAGAAGGAAGGGAAGCCATCCAGAGGGACCTGGACAGGCTTGAGAAGAGGGCCCACAGGAACCTAATGAGGTTCAAGAAAGCCAAGTCCAAGGTGCTGCACTTGAGTCAGGGCAATTCCTGGGAGAAGAACTCATTGAGAGCAGCCCTGCTGAGAAGGGCTTCGCTCACTTGGACCCCCAAAAGCTAGATACGACCCAGCAGTGGACGCTTGCAGCCTAGAAGGACAACTGTATTCTTGACTGCATCAAAGAGGGGTGGTCAGCAGGGTGAGGGAGATGAGCATCCCTCTCTACTCTGCCTTTGTAAAGCCTCATCTGGAATACTGCATCCAGGCCTGGTGTCCCCAGCACCAGAAGGATGTGGAACTGTTGGAATGGGTCCAGAGGAGGATCACAGAGATGGCTAAAGGGCTGGAACATCTCTCCTATGAAGAAAGGAGGATGAAGTTGGGCTTGTTTAGCTTGGAGAAGACTTCAGGGAAGACTTCAGTGCAGCCTTCCAGTACTTGAAGGGAGCTTACAAGCTCCCAAGAGACTGACTGACTGACACCTGGTCTGACAGGACAAGGGAGAATGGTTTGAAAATAAAAGAGTGGAGATTTAGATTAGATGTTGTGAGGAAATTCAGGGGGTGGTGATGCACTGGAACAGAGAAGCTGTGGATGCTCCATCCTTGGATGCATTTAAGGCCAGGTTGGATGGGGCCCCAGGCAGCCTGATCTGGTGGGTGGTAGCCCTGCTGATGGCAAAGAGATTAGAACTAAACAATCTTTAACATCTCTTCCAGTGTAAACCATTTTACAGTTTTATGAAGTCAAAGGCAAACCATCTTAAATTCCTCTTAAATTCATTTGAAACAGACGTTTCAAAGTACTTCTAACCTGCCTAATCTAGAAGTATGACATCACACTGCTAACAAGCTATGAGACCAAAGGAAGAGCATGCTACTATGCTAGCTGCAACCTCCAACAGTTTTGATAGGACACCACAGCACTCGACTTCTGAACTGAAGCATAGTACACCAGTTATTTCCACTCTTATTCTATGCACACCAAGAAGCAAACTAAGTTGACTGAATGTACTTTGCACACCTGATTGGTTGCTTCTTTTTCCTCCTACTGTCTGCTTCTTATTTAAGAGAACTACCCTAGTACAACTGGATTGACAAGCTACAGAGTTCAGCAACATAGAAATAGGAAGAGAAGTAAAAGCACTGTTATAAAGACTTACATCTAAGCAACACACAAATCCATTCCGCTCGTTTAGTTTAATGACTGAGACAGTAAAGACATTTTCAGTTTTAGAGGATCATAAACTCTAACACCAGCTGCTACGATTTAACATTATTTCATTATAAAACATAGTAGAAGGTTTAAACCTGAGAGTAGTAGGCGCACTGATTTCAGCAACATCACCCTAAGCTTTTTATTAACTTAGAAGTTGGAGATAGTATTTAAATGATGTCAGAAAAACCTGAGTAAAGTATACTTATGTCATGCAGAACTAACTGACTGGCATCAGAGACAAAGCAACAAGAAATCCTCACCCTCTCCAACAGGCTCATCTCCTGGAACTCTGGGCTGGTGTTGGCTAACCGTTGCAGGGTGTGTGTTAGGTCATAAGTTGTTGAGAAGTAGAATCCATCCACACTCAAAACATGACTAATCATTGATAGAAATACTTTATTGTCCTGTAACTGTTAAGAGGAAGGAGAAAAAAAGTTACTTTTAAAAGCTATCACTACTTTACCTGAAACTATTTTGCTTTAAAAAAAAAAAGCAGTGTGAAAGAAAGGATACAAGATTTAATGCTAAGATTACCCCAATTACTAACCTGTGTTCTGATTCAAACTTCAATTAACTTCACTCCTTTCCTGAAAGAGCATCAGATGCTCTTTGAGCTCCATTGCTTACACATGCTTATCTACTCTTTATCAATCCACAACACATACAATAAAGAAAAAGCCTTTGTCCTTTTCATCCCTTTCAAAACCAATTTGTCCCTGCTGAGTAATCACGTGATTGAATAATTGCTTAAATTAAGCAAAGTGGGAAACTAGATGTGAGCAAAGCAGCTTATTGTAGAATAGTAAAGCCATGAGAAATACATAACAGGAAGAGAGCTGTGACTTTATGGAGTGGCTCAGGAAGACTGTTTTCTAATAGTCTGCATAAAGTGTAGCACTAAAACATCTCTGCAGTACACCACGCTGAGAAAGCATTCATTAAGGCCCTCAAAAGGGAGATGATGATAGATATTCAGAACAAGAATATGCAGCAAGATAGGCAACTTCATGCTACCATATCGTACTATTCTAGAAGGGGGAAAAGCGCACAACATATGGATCAAACTCAGTGGGATTGATACTCCATGTTGTACAATATCAGTTTGTTATCTTGAATGACATAGCTTATATACATTTCAATCCAAATATTCCAACAATTACTGTAGTCTAAACCAATCAGAGGAAAAGGAAGTATAGTTCAGAGAGATTCATGAAAAAATAAAACCACACAAACTAAAAACCAACATACTCTGATCCACTAACTTTCATAGCCCCATCAAGTTAGTTAGGTTCTGCAGTAATGGAGATCAACAGAAGAATTTCCTCCCCACTCCCCGAGTCAATCCACTTCTACCTGAATATCAGTTAAGTGCAGCATGGTCTTTTTGTAGGAGATGATGTCAAAGTCTGTTGCTTTCCAGATTGCATGACTGAAAATCTCACCTACTTTTTTCTTTTTTGTTATTACAATAAGGTATGTCCCTGTAAATCAGAAAAAGCAAAGTTTTTTGAAAAAGCAGATACGCATATTAAAAAAATAGTCCATAATCATACCAGAAAACTGAAATCAATAGGAAAGAGTGAGATTTCTTCAAGTTCCAGATATGACTTTGTTCATTACAGCATCAAGCGGCTGGAACAGAAACAAACACACTTGCAAAGGTAACCACATCTCTATACTCACAGATCTTGAGCTACTCATTAAGTTTAAGGAATTTACAGAATAGACGAGTAAAAAGAAGGAGTCGTGTTCACACTTCAGAGTAAAAACGGTCCAATTTTTTAAGGTTTCAAATGTAGAATGTAGCCAATGGCTCTGTGCTTCCCAAATCACATTCAAACCAGAAGCATGCAAAAGAAAGCATGCTTTGGAATCCAAGAAGTCTATTCATCTCATGCTCAGAAATAAATTTGTCCTATTAGGTTCAAAATAGAGCAAAGAGGAGGGGTTTTGCTTCTTTGTTTTAATAATTTAAGAGGGTAAGCCTGCTGCTTTCCTGGTTGAATAAGTATCGAGCAAAAAAGAATATCATGACAGTATGTTCAAGCCAATTAATTCACATTTGTTGGAAAACACAATGTAACTTTATTTCAGGGCCATCTCGTTTTTGAAAAAAGATTACTTCAGGAAACTGTACACTGACAGAAAAAAATCACTCCCACACTGTAACACCATTAAATGTGTACTTGAAGTGCCACTTGAGCAAACCAATGAGCAGGCCACAGAGAGGCACAAAAACAAAATCTAATACTTTTTTTTTTTTTAAACTAAGGCATTAAGAAAGTCTGCTTACTGAAGTAGGAAGAGCTCGTGTTACACACAGCACTTTTACTCCTGTATCTAGATACGTGTGAGGTTTTATGGGCAAGTTAATTACTATTATAGGTATCTGGCCTATATACTAGTCAGAGAGCAAGTAGCACTCCCCCGCATCCTCCTTTCTTCCTAAACAAAAAGAAAAACTCTTCAGCTTTCATTTTATATCATTTATATTAGTGGAATAATCAAGGCTGTAGGATGCTTGCATCTCTAGGTATAAGTATCATTTTGGTTGGTACGGCACAAGCAGCCAGATATCTTACAAGAACCAGAGTATTATGTTCACCGCTGCACCACAAAGGCACTGTATGAATAAGTGTGTTTACACCAACATGAGTTACCAGTACTGTCTTTTCCTACGTATATGATATTCAGTTTCAGATTTCAAATAATAGTTCATCATTTCCCCCCCTTAATACTGTAATAGAGGAAAAACATCGATGCCAGTTAAAGACACGGCACTGATGGATACTGAATCAGATTTACAGTTAGCACGTAACAGCGACATGCCTAACAACCGTTCACCAAACACTAACCAATACAAGCTATATACTAATGGAGCCAGGCTTCAGGGGTAGGGCTGGGGAGAGGAATCAGGATATTGGCAGAAGTTACATACTCTGGTGCAATATTCAGTCAGATGAATGAAAGTCATTACCAAAACTCCCCTTTGGGGCAGTGAAGTTTGAAAGTTTAAGATCCTGTCAGAAGTCACTGTACTTAACAGTGATGCTACACTTCAGTTCAAGAATGCCATAGCATGATTGAACTTAAATCCTTCATTTGCGTGGAGGCTTTCATCCATCTCATTATAACATCATTGTGCAGATTACATTAGTCTGTAGAAGGCATGCTATCCAAAAGATAGCAATCGCTTGTTAGCTTAAGCCTTATGAGTCATATTCATTTGAGACAGTGACTACTGACATCCCATAGCAATGTTTGGATGTTTAAAAAAAAAAATCAGCTTATTCTTACCCTAGCCTATAAATCCCTGAAATGCAGGATTGTTCTAGTCCATTCTTTTTCTTTCAGGTTGAATTTCCTTTGTATTTCTAAATTGTTGGTATACAATCATTACCTAAAGAGCTGTACTCATTTATCTAACATCTCGTCACTCATTTATTTGTGTAGCAGCATTATTGATGTGAAGTCAAACTTCCCAACATATGACTACTGCATCAAATCCTCCAGCTAAGATTGAAACAGTTACAGAGAACTTCATCTACCAGAACAGTAGATGAAGTTGTTTGCAGGCATTTGAAATGCATTCTTAAAACCCAGCAAGCTGGCAATTAACCTTAGCTTTAGAGCAGCTGCAAATTTAAGACCATCATAAACATACAAGATAAACTGTATTTGGATACCTCCGTGCCCAGCAACCCAAAGGAAAGCCAATCATACTGATGAAAGTGTAGCATCAGGGATCTGCAAAGACTATTTTTGTCTTTAAAGTTATCTTAGCAATATATTTTTCATCATTTACATAAGCACAGTTCTGTTTTCCTTACCTGCCACCAACCGTATTGTTCCCAAAATACCGTATATAGGCCTTGTAACAGCTGAAGGGGGAACATCTTTTTTAACTGAAAAACAAATATACACATACATCAACTTCAGAATATTTCATGAGTGTATCAAAACTAAACTGTCAAAGCTTCTTGGACAAATCAAGTTCTGCTTCCATAGGAAGGAATGCATTAAAATGGTAAAACCTGAGAGGGGGAGAGGGAGGGGGTTGAGGAGAGGATGTAGAAGCACTCTAACCTGTTATTTTGTTTAATCAAAAGAATCATTCCATTGAATACATTTCCATTTCAGAAGCTTTAACACACTTCTCCATTTCTCTGGAGAAATGCTAACAGAAGCACAGATCTTGCAAGGGATATAGTATTCCAAAAGACACGCCAAGATCCAAAAGGTATCCAAACATCAATTTTAACTGCTAATATGTTAAGCCTTCCTCTACCCACTTCTCTAGAATAGGAGAATATGAGAAGTTCAAAAAAACTCCACACAATAAAACAAGAAACACCCACAGAGTTGAGCATTTCCCTAGACTCCCAAGCCTGGAGAAAAGAGACAGCACTCAATTCTTTCTGTGCTTTAAGTATCACACAGGTTTATTTGATCAAACACCAGTAACAGAAACTGATGTAGACTAGCAGAAGACTTTGGACAGTCATCCCTACTAGCCATCTAGTTTTGAAGGGGTAACTCTGAATGAGAAATGGAGGTACTATACTAGAACACTAAAAAAATATCAGTGGGATGGGCATGCTGCTCTTATGTGAGCATATTGAATAAAAAGTAAAGGAGTTCCTGCTTTTATATTAATACCAAGCAGACAAATGCTAGAATATTACTGAGATACCAACTCCTGAAGCATCAAAAAGGGAAGTCACACACCGCCGTAACTTCATGTCATCATTTAATGCAAGTTTTTTTTTTTTTTTAAAAGCACTGGGTTCACATTCTGAAAGTAATATTCAACCAATCAGAATTTTGAAGACCTGAGCATGAGCATGCTTAAGAGTACCTGCACTGACAATTGAATCCATATTCACAACAGAACTAAGTTTACAGTGAGGTCGTTGCTGTTTCTTAGAGGTTTTATGGAAATCCAGGCTTCAGTACTGAAAAAAAACAACTGCACAGCTAATTCAGCAAGAGCTGCAGGAGCCCAGGGCCCAATCCTTTCTTGATTGATCTTGGACTTGCTGCACCAACCCCAACTCATTTGGATAAGTTAGCTCTTACTGTTGTGATAGACAGTTTTGCTGAAAACAGACAAGCACCATCACTTTGGACACTCGCAGGGTAAATTCCACAGTGAAGAGGAATTGCAAAGTTTTTCTCAGGACAGAACACAAAGCATTATTTTAAAACACTAAAGATAAGAAAGCACCTCTCAGTATCATTGTAAAGCTCTGAAGATCTTCTGAGAACACCTAAAACAAAATGACAGAATGATGAACAGCAAGGCTTACGCTGAGATGCACTGGGAAGGAAAGTACCTGTAAGAGTGACTTCTGTGGAGACTCTGTCAATAGCCAGCACATCATCTGCTCCATCATCACAAGCTTCCACATAGAACTTCTCTGGTGTGGTATGCCTTTAATAGAATGGAGAGGAAAAAAAAATTTAGCAAGACTAACTTCATTTCTATTTTGCTCTGTTTTCAGGTGGCAAAGAGCCTGATCAATTTTGAACTTCATTTCAGCTGCAAGAAATGACCATGAAAATCCCACTGGATTGCCTCCTAACAGTCAGTGCACGAGCAGCAAATAAAACTTATCAGTTACTCAAAAATCCGTGGCCTGTTTAATAAATACCACCTTCCTCCATTTCACTGGAAGTTAAAGACACAAAGCTGAGTTTGTCTTCATACGGGTCCACTATAAAACTCATACAAGCTTGAGCTTCGCCACTTCAAAAGTCTCATAAGCCAAAATAGAATTTCAGAAGTCAAACGCTTCCTAATGCATCAGGAACTGAAGCACCACATCCCTCATGATGGCCCAGGAAACACAAAGCCATGCTCAAAGCAGAAAGCACACATCCCACACTAGAGACAAAATCCACTAGAAATGACCCAGGAAACAACTGGAAAACTTAAGTCACGCATCATTGAAGCAGGTGCCTCTGGGTCACCCTTCTCCAGATTTGTTAGCCAGGGCGATGTGACAGTGTGGAAACTTGTATCCACGCCAGCTAGCACATTATCCCAGTACCACCAGCAGCCTACTCAGCCTTCACAGGTACGCAGAACAGCACCAGATGTTTAGGGGCCCAGAATGTTTCTGGAAGCTGTTTAACAAGTGTCAGATCCGAAGTACAAGCTGACCGGTGTTGTCATGTGCAGCAGTTATGCAGAACTCTTTAAGATGCACGGAGGGAACGCTAAACAAAAACAAACACTTTTGAACTAATGCTCTTAACTCGTAGAATTATTTTTCTTAGTTTGATGTCAGATCTTTTTAGGCCGTTTCTCCCTACACAAACCTGGCCTTCCTTCACATTTTTTTTTGGCTGTTTTTCAAGACCTTCAGAGAGCTGACGGAGAACAACAACTCAGATCAGAAGAAGCCCTAGCCCCTATTTTGTCTTCTGGTTCTACTATTCCTCCTCCTACAGTTTTTAGTCACTATCTCTTACACGCTGCCTGCACATTTCTATCTTTGCCTAAGCTACCATCTCCACAGGCACTTCTGAAACGAGCTTCCACGCAGCAGCCCATATTCTGCTTTTGTACAACCTTCATGCTTGGCACCAGAGCCTGCCTTGTCCTTGGCTACGCTGTCACTGCTGTCGATAACCTGCCAAAACAGCAACATCTCTTCCCGTAAATACCTTGTTTCCATCACAGCTCAAGAGCACATAAATCTTCCCAAGATCCGAGTTCCCCTCATCTAGTTTGCATTACAGAAGGACCACAGCCATCAGAGGCTATTGCTCAGTGTTGCTAACAAACAACGTGATAAAGGAAAATATTTGGTGCTGATAGCATAGCTCATGATACTCAAGAACAGCAAAGATATCAATGCACCGCAGCCATCAAATTCATGGTTCAGGCATTACTAAGGGTGGCTTGTGCCGCATTTAGAAAGTCTTCTCCAATTTAGGAATGTGAGTAAACTGCCACCAAGAGACACAGCAATTCATCCTGTAGGTTTCATCCTTACAATCCAAAGCTGAGAAAGAAGTACCTATGAGAGATTTCAAGAAGACTTAGAAGGAAAACAAGTCTTTAGTTGGAGATTTTTAATTTTATTTTTTTTTTTAATAAAAGGTCCTTTTTCATTATTTCACCTCGTGCTGCTGAAGAATCACTCAGATGAGAACTTCTAGGAGAACAGTAAAAGACAACTGAATGGCTCAAACCAAATTAGTCCCTGTCCTCCCCAGAGCTGGGCTAAGCATTGCGCTGTGTTGCAGCATAGGCTTTCAGATGCTAGAGGCATTTTTAATGCCCAGATGAGAGACAGTTCAACATGAGCTGGAGAAAGGGGAAAAGGACAAGCTTGCCTACAAACAGCTAGGATGTGACTGAGTGTTAACTATGTGCCCTTGTTGCTGAAGCAATTTCAGTAGAATCCGAGCCATGCTTTGAATAAAGTTCTCCACATTTGCACGGGAACAAGTTTGGTGTTACAGCAGGAGTGGTTTACCTGCAGATCTTTCTGGAAGTTTCTATAAAAACAAAGATACCTTGAAATTACCTCAGAGGACTAAGTTTCAACACTTGCTGCTTTTCTTAGCAGCTAACTGTATTACAAGAAGTTCTCTATTCTTCTTCACTGAATTCAGGTTTACTGTATTCCTGCACTTCAAGAGAACCGAGCAGAGGAAGCCATCCTCCTTCCAAAGCCATGAGCTGCAACTTCAGCTTTCCTAAGAAAAAACCTTTTCTGTTGTATTTACCAGCTGCTTTGTGAATCACTTGAAGATATTGCTTGCCCTTTCTAAAAATCGATATCAAAACAACAGTTGTCCCATTTACCATTCCAAGTCACAAGACTGCACTACAAAGAGCGTTGATTCTTAACATAATAGAAACATAGAAGGAAAATAAACACTTGTTTACACCACTTACAGGGTTGGCTTCATTTCCAGTTGAGATGGTCTCTTTTGGTTTGTGTATGTTGTGACGCTTCACTTGCTCTGTTTTTATTATAAAGTAGTGCTGTACATAACGAATATTAGGCACAGTACCATGTTACATTGTAATTAGGCTGATCTAACAGACAAGAATATCCCTGCATCCAGATTTGGCACGAAAGAGAAACCATCTCAGCCTAATGGAACCAAAGATAGAACCTCACTCAATACCCCTTCAGCCTTCCAGACCTCAACAGCCAAACCCTTACTCCAGTAATTGATTATTTCACCATAAATACTGAACATTACTCTAATGCAGGAAGCTCTTTGATATCAGCCTCTAAGCTCTGCGATAAAACAAGCCAAAAGCACATCCTGCACTGCGCAATGCGTTTGCTGTGCTCAAGTACCAAAGTAGTCAACAGCAGGCTATAGGAAAGACATTAACAAGACACAGCCCCAGCAGCGCGTTAAGTAACAGTGTTACCACGCTGACGGTTGCAGCACTCCAGAGATTCCAGATTTTCTAGGTGAGCAGGTGTTCTAATTATACATCTACAATAAATATTACTCCTCGAGCAGAAACAGCGCAAGGAACTGGAACATTTCCCATGGAGGAATAATTGCTGGGAGAAAAAAAAAAAAAGTACAATCCCAGTATTTTAAGGAAACCATCAAACCAACTGAAATATCTTTTAAAAAGACTTAAAACATATTAAAGGCACAGCCTCTTCATAACTATTTCCAGTTATATTTCACTTCAGATGACAAATAGTTTGCTGCACAACTCATTGCCCTTCTCCATCAACAGCCCTGAGCTCTGTCACGACAGATGAAGCAAGGGGAGCACAGAGCAGTTCTTTCCAGAGGCGTTATCCAAGCGCTGAAAGCTCAGTTAAGAAAAACACAACCCAAAAGACGAAGATGCACTTCGGGGCTTCTCCCCAGATACAGACAGGCAGAAAGTGCTGTTTGTATACTAGTGTAGTGTTGAAGCACTACAACCCTTCAGTAACTAGTCGCAGTAGTAGCACAGAAGCTTGACAGCAACAGCTTCACCTGCATCACTTACACTTGACTAAAGACTAAGGCTTTGTGTCCCTGCTTGTAACAGTGTGACATACAAGGGGTCTGCATTCAGAGCTGGCACCTGCAACTGGACCTACAGAAGGGGCCCTGCGGCACACACTACAGCCCGTGCGCTCTACACAGGGCCCTCTGACCCCCAGTACAGGCACAGCTGCAGAATCTGACCTCTCATAGCAAGGACAGAAAGTCAGTTAAAAAAAAAAAAAAAAAAAGAAAACTGCTACCTCTGAAACCCCTGACTGGAAGTCAAGCCTGATTTCCCAAAACAACATTCTCCCTTGACCTTGCCAAGCTGGTGAGTTTGACTTATGAACCGAGCTGCAGCCCCATCTCTTAGAATGCTTGGTAGGAAGCCTGCAGGCGTGACCATAGCTTTTTATAAAAACAGGAGAAACGCCTAGGTGTCAGGACAGAAAACAGTTCCGTCCTTGAGCTCACAAAAAAAGAAAGAAACATGCTGAAGTATCCTCTACACGGTCACAAAATGGTTGAGGTGGGAAGGGGCCTCTGGAGGTCATCTTGTCCAGCCTCCCATCCGAGCAGCCCCAGCTCCTCCAGAGCCCCGTGCTGGGCGCTCCCCAGTACGTCCACGCCTGTGGAGCCCAGGGTTGGACCCCTGTGCTGAGCAAGGCCAAGGACCCCCCGGCCCTGCCAGCAGCACTCTGCCTAACGCAGCCAGGGCACCTTTTCATTCCTGTGCTGCAGCAGCACGCTTGGCACAGCCTGGTTCTAGAAACATCAAACCTTTCTCTTAGTTGACACTAAGCTTTAAATGAGAGACTTTTCGCTAGTCTGTATCCAGAAAAGTGCTTTTACTTTAAGAAAAAAAAAAGTCTGGGTAAGAAGGTCTATGTGTCACAAGACACACAGCGGCTGCTCACACAACTCACCTTCCCTCCTCTGCAGGTAAACAGATCGCAAGTTCAGCTCAGACAAAGACAAACACCACATAAGTGACAAGAACAGCAGTGAACTCTGTGCCACACAGGCAGCGTTCTCGGTCACCACTGATGGTTCTGTTGCTCAGGAGCACTCAGTCACCTCCAGCATCCGTGTACCCTCACACGGAGCACAGCAAAGCAAGGAGGGAAGCCCAGAGACTGCTGCACACTTAATAGCACTATGACAGACTGCGTATGCTGATCTCCAAGGAAAGAGCTACGTATGCGTGCCCTGAACCCAAAAGACTGCCATTAAACGGAACGGTTAGGTCAGGCCTAAGAACCACTCTCAGCCAGCGCTGCCAGGAAACAGCAGTAGTGACAACACGGCAGAGCTTCAAGGGAAGACGCAGAGGTCGGGAGCCCGGGAACGCCCTGGGGGCACACAAGGGCAGCTCACAGCCGCTTCTGGCTGCTTTGGGCAGTGCGGGGCACGCACGGCCGCCGGCCAGGAGCTACAGCCACGCAGCGGGAGGGACCGCCGCGGGAACACCGAGGCGCCGTTAAGTTGGTATCGCTCCGGTTACGTAACCGCTACTGCGGCGTCAAAGGCACCGAGCAAACACCTGAAACCGCGAGTCCAAAGGTTCGCCCTCCTCCCGGGCGAGCCGAGGGGAGCTGCCCGCCGCCCCGCCCTCGCCTCAAGCAGGTGGCGGAGCCGCCCCCCCCCCCTCCCCGGCCCTCACTCACAGCTTCAGGTTGGCGTAGGACGCCGCTGCCGCCGCTCCCGCCGCCGCCATCTGTCGCTCTCCGGCCGCCGCCGCTCCCGCTCCGCTCCGGCCGCTCCCTGCCTGCCGGGCTGACGCGTCCCGCCGGCCTGCGGCGACGGGGCCTCGCGCAGGACAAACCTCCTCGGGCGCGAGAGCGACCGGGCGCGGCGGCGCCTATGGGAGGCGGCGGGCGGGCGCGCGCTGACCCGCCGGCCCTGCCATTGGCTGAGCGCCCGCGCTAACTCCGCCCCCGCGAAGCTCCCCGAGCCGCCAGGGCATCGCGGAACGGTGACGCCACGCCGGGCCGGGAGGGGCGTGCCAAGGAAGCGCGCGGGGATTGGCCGGCGCGGAGTGGGGCGGTAAGCCACGCCTCAGGGAGACCTCTGAGGGGCGGGGCGGGGCGGGGCGGCGGGGAGGGGCCCGTGGGACGCGGGATCGGCTGGCTTCCAGCTAGCGGCCCCGCCCGTCGCCCTGCCCCTGTGAGAGCGCGGCGCGGGAGGAGAATGTGCTGAAGTGCGCCAGGCCATTGGTGCTTTTTGAGCAGGGCCAGTGGCGCAATGGATAACGCGTCTGACTACGGATCAGAAGATTCTAGGTTCGACTCCTGGCTGGCTCGGCTGCTCTTTTTTTCCACTTGGTTTCTGCTCTCTATCTCTTTTTCTCTCGAGTCCAAACTAGGAATGCTGCCCGCCAACCCTGCGGCCTCCCTCCGAGCCCGGCACAGCTGAAGGGCTGTTCCTCGACCTTTCCGCAGGGCCATAGCTCACCCCATGGCCTCTAGCAGCATATCACTCCCTGACACCATCCCCTCACCCGCTTGAGGGAATAAGCTTCCCCGTGGGCATGGGACTGTGGGGTGAAAGAGGCACTCCAGTGCAGGCTCTCTCTGTGGGCACTCCCTCATCTGCCAGTAGGAAAACGCAGCCCGTGGTTGGCAGCACCGCGACCCTCCCCAGCTGCTGCCCGCGGCCTCCACATGGCAGGCAGGCCTGCCCTCCCCAGCCAGGCCTGGTTGCAGGTGGGACACCCACCTCACTGCGCACCTCCTCCCGCAAGCTCTGGGTGAAGACTGGAGCAATCAGACATTAGGAAAGACCACACTGAGCGTTGCTTCACCACATTGTCTTTAATCACTGAAATCACAAGGGCCAGGCTGCTGCTGCTGCTGGCCTCCGTTTTGTTTAAATACCCAGCAGTGCCAAACAGAGAGCTGTACCGCAGGTGGCTGCGGTCAGTGACACCAGCAGAACACTCTCTTCCATAGTCGTGCTTTCAAGAAGCCATAACATAAAAAATGAGTACCACAGAGTACCACTGGCTGGGTTCCGAGTTTGCATTCTGGGTGCGTGGCCATGCTGCGCGCGTTTTCCTGCACGTCCTTCCTTCTCTGTGCATCCCTCTGCTTTAGCACATCATTTTGTTTGTTTATTGATCCAAAAAGTCAATTCTGGTGGTCCTTTCAAAGAATCCCCAGGTATGCCTTGCCTAGAACAAAACCGCTTGGACCCTGCTCCAGCACAGAGCTGTGCGTGTGCACTGAGGGACATGGTTAGTGGGCGTGGTGGGATGGATTACTGCTTTTGGTATCTTAATAAATAAAAAGACAAGATTCATGTGAATAGCAAACCCCACTGCGAAGAAGCCAGGTGGCAGGCAGAATTTAACATAGGCTTTTTGAAATTCTTCTGTAGAAGGAGCTTCAAACTGTTCCAAATGGCCTAATTATGCCTTGATCTTATTATCTTTCCAAAATGACCATGGCAGAAAGCCCAGCAGTATCTCTGAAGTCAAACACGGAAAGGACTTCTTGTGGCCCAACACTTCACCATGCTGACAAACAGGGGACATGGCATTGGCTGGGACACCCACACCTTGAGGAGGAGGGAGGGATAACACGGAGCTCCAAATCCTCACACATAAAAGCAGAATAAGCACAGAGGTGAGCAAGGCAATGCAGTATATGCTTTAGCTTCAGAACCATGAACTCAGACACTCGGTTTTCTACAGCGTCACATTGTCATTTCCAGCGCTTGGTAAATACATGAAAGGAGAGCATTCACACTTAATAATTTACACAGGACCTCAAACCTGAAAGTAGGACAGCCTGCATTTCCCCGGTGCTGAGGAGCACAGGGAGGCTGTCAGAAGTAACCAGACACTGTGTGAAAGCGGAAGCCAAACTTTCCACTGCTTTGCAGGAGGCTCCTCTGCAAGCTAGCTCACTGCAAACAGCTGGCTGGGACTTTCTGCAAAGGAAAATGTTTAATTTCTCTAATTCTCCTTTCTTCCTGCTTATTTTAGGGGCATGGGAAAGGCTGTAAGAGTGAAATGGTATTTTAAACCACTGCTGAGAAAGAAAAAATCAGTCCAGCTATTGTTTTCAGATCTTCCCAAAATGAAGGCCAGAAAATACGCATTAAGAAGATGCTCTCAAACCAAAGAGCTAGCCAGAGCATCAGCTATGCAGCAGCTGGCCTCAGAGACAGCAGCATCCAAGCATTTGGAGCCCCAACTGAAGGCTGTAGGGAGCTCATGTATTTGGGGTTAATTCTACTACTTCTAATGTCACAGGTAAGGCGGCTTCTGCATACTGCAACATGACATCCCCACCACGGACTTTTGGTCACTCGCTGAGGGGCTGCAAGTCCCCTGGAGGAATGGAGTTGCGGAGCCCAGCTGCCCACAGCTGGCATCCCAAGAAGCATCCCAACGATGCTCCCAGCTGGGTGGAACAGAAGGCCAGTCCCAGGTAAGTCCACGCCAAGACCTTCCAGCTCCTCAGCCTTCTGACAGTTTCAGGCCAAAGCTGGATGTTTGCATTTCAGAGGAGATAAACTGATGGCAGATGTGCAGGAGCGTGCTAGCAGGCCACCAATCTCTGTAGTGAAGCAGATGCTCGTACCTCTGTTTAATCTTTAGCACAACACATTGTACCACTCCAAACGGAGAAGCGTGGTATTTATCAGCACTGGCAGAGACAACAGCAAAAGGGCTGCTGAGGTGCCTGGGAGGAAAAGGCAAGCTGCTGCTTCTTGGGGAGAAAAGCCCCATGATGGCAGGGGTAAAGGACAACCCTGCATCCAAGGCCCCAGGTCCACAAGCCAGGGTGGAGAGAGGGTGAGGCAACCTGCAGCCAGTGATTCACAGGACAGAGCCCACTGTTCTGCAGAGTGGTGGTGCCAGGTTGAAAAAAGGAGTTTTACCCCTCACAGTGAAAAACAAGGCAAGTCCACCCTGCTTCCCTGAAGGACTGCTTTGAAAACTAGAGGTACTGCTCCAGATGAGTACTTGAGGTGGTCTCATGACACGGTGTGGAAGTTCAAGCATCCGTCCAGCTACATTTGTGCTATGGGAAAAGGCATAGGGTTGAACCACAGCGAGTTCTCAGCAAGAGCTCATTTCTAGAGTCTCAGTGCCACTGCTCAGCCTTTGCTTTCTTAACAGAAGAGAAAAAAGAGAGCCAAAATCTCCAGACCCTTGCTCAGATAAGCTGATATTATTCACGTGAGCAAATCTGTTTATACCAGTGGCTGGACTAATGTGAGTACAGGTTGTGGAGCTGGACTCTAAATCCCACTATAACAAAGCCTTTAGAATGATCTTGAGTTTGTTCCCAGAACTCTAAATAAGCACCACTATAAAATGGCTTTGTGCTGGGTAAACACTAAGGAGTGGCCAGGCTGGGGCTGAGCTGTTGGGACAAACCATGAAAACATCAGGCAAATATCTATACACAGAGAACTTCTTTCCCAAAGTGAGCCCTGCAAGCAAGCACAAGGATGGAATTCCCTCACGTCCACACTACTAGCATCCCAAACTTTCCAGACATAATCTTCTATTCACACTGTGACAGATGGGCCCCTGCATATTGCTGTGACATTCTAGCAGCAGCTCGCATCCAGTCACCACAGTAGCTTAGCCCAGCTTCTTCCAGTTTCTAGTTCTGTTCAAAATGGGACATTGTCTCTGGCTGCTAGCCAGCACGCCTGGGTTGTGCTTGGAGAGTTGGTGCTTTTACAGCCAAATTTGATATACCAGAGTTCAGGGCATTCACTGCGAGGTCTTAGCATGCTATTTTGCACAGACTCCTTTATTTTCTTTTTCTAAAGTATTACTAAGAGAGAGTGTCTAAAACCTCATATTAACAATTTGGTGTCCTTCGGAGACTGTGATGAAACGTGCTTGTCAGGAACCATTTATTAGACTGATGGAGCATTCCCAGCAGGCAGGCAAGCCAGCCTCTGGCTTTTTAATTGTGCATGGCCTGATCTGAGTTTGCTGGCATGATGGCAAGTTGTGCTTTCACTTAAGAGTCTTCCAAAATGAGCCCAAAGGAATCTCCAAGTAGCAGAAAAAGGCACGTAAGAGTAAACCAATCAGTTTAGATAACATGCCACATTCCTGGTCAAGTAGACAGAGTTTGGTACAGCTGGAACTCAAACGCATACAGACTCTGTGAATCCAGCAAAAATCTCTCATATCCTTTTACAGGAAAACTGCCAATTGGAGAAAACATGCACAGGAAATCATCTGAGGGCCGGGAGAGGGAGATGACATAAATGGTCTGTCAGGGCTCCCAGCTGTCAGCCACTCTGGCTAGTAGCGATGCTGGTACACAGCTGCTGGGGTTGTGCCATTCTCTATGTGTTTCAGATGACAGGAGTGACAAAGCAAATGGTCATCCAGAGGGTAACAGCGATGCCCATCTTCGTCATTCAGTTCCATCCCACAATCCTGCAGAGAGAGGTCATGCAAATTTAATTAGACTACGTGTTTATCTCCCTGTGTCAACTGGGGTCTGGCTTGCAGAAGAATGTTGTGACAAGGACAGGAGCTCCTAGCCAGCAGCTCCTTCCTACTAAGTTCAATATTTGTCAGGAGCAGGAAAGCATGTGACATCGGCATTTTGAAGGGCAGCCTTGTATACATAGGTCTTAAGTGGTTTTACTGAGCAAGCTTTATCTCATGGTGAGTTGCATCCCTACGTGTTTTAAATGTGCTCATGTTTCCTTACACTCTCAGGTAGGATTCACCACTTTGCATTAAATTAATTGCAGTTGTACTGATGTGAAACTCACCTGCAGAGTCAGGGTTTCTTTCCACTGCATTACGAGCACAATGATAGAAGACACGTACATATTTTAATTCACATTACATAAGTATGAAGGCTCTCTAGGAAGTCCTCCATGAATATTTAAGAGCTCACATCTCTTGAGATTTTTGTGGCAGCCTTATCCTCTCCTTACCACTGACCACACATTCATTTCATTCATAAGTGAAGGTAACTTACACCAGACAGGATCACTCATCACCTTAGCATTTCTGAACAGTCTGGCCTGGAAACCAGATACACTAACGTGATCTGGAGCTCAGGGCTTCCAAAAAGCAGCAGCAGAACCTTACTGATTCACTACATTTCCTTCATTAACAAATAAACTGGATAGCAAGTGAACTGACAATTGGACTTCTATCAGCCACTAATATTAAAGGATTTCAGAGTGCAAGGTCTGAATTGCTTATATACTGCCACTGGGAAGGAAGAGATTTTAAAAATAACAGTTATTATGACTTTTAAGCATGCATTACTCCCCTAGAAAGCCGCTGACCTACCTCACAGTGGTAACATTCCACATGGTAATCCTTGTCCATAGACACAACCCGAATGGTCTCATCAGACCCCTGTAAGCATTCAAGCAAATGAGAAGAAATTACAGAGGATTACGGGAGGATTAGACACATGCACTCTGCAGATTGCTTCCTGTCACAATATCAGTGTTGAACAAATGCATTTTGGCCGTTGGTTGGAAATCACAAAGAAATCCTGCCACCTACAGTTATTTTTACACTAAAGCTTCATCATCGGTTGACTGCTGATATCCTCTGAAGCGTAATATCACAAATACAGAATTCTCTCTGCTTACCAGTCCCATCTATCCTAAAACACGCACTGATGATTGCATAGCTTCAGTAGATCACATTTCTCAGCACTTCAAATTGGCTTTGGCAAAGACCCATCTCCTCCAAATATGACAATGAGTTAGTCCCAGAGGGTGAGTACGAGCACTACCGCTGTTTTCTGATGTGAAGGAATGGTAGCCCTGCACAAAGCTAACAGCAGTACAGGAGATAATAAAGCAGCCTGGCCCGGGGGGAATAAGCTGCGTTATCAAGCAAAGGAAGGGTCACGCCTCAAGGGCAGTGCATGAGCTTAGGTCAATAGGCAGCACTCTGGAGGAGGCAATTGTCTCTCCCCATCCACAAGGACACTCATCTTGACATGGGGTCAAGAGTGAAAGAGAGCAAGACCTGAGACATAATGCTTTCTCCCCAGAGGGGGTAAGTAATAAAAGGCTCTCACCTCAGAGGGCAGAATGGGAAGCCCACATGCTGCACACTTTGGAGCTAAAACTCTGCAAGAGGAACACAAAATTTAAGGCAAGTTATACATTAGCGTAAAAAGAGAAGCCTGTCTGTTGCTGGTGGTAAGACAAAAAGCTACAGCTGTAAATAATTTATCCATAGGAAAGCTTAACATCTCAAGATCACAAATTCAGTTAGGATTGATTATAAGTAATGTTTGGCATGTGTTGCTCAGTCAGGCAAAAACAGATTTTGCATTTAGTGCCAGTAAAAAACAAACAAAAAAACCCACACTGTAAAATTCCTGGCTATTATTTAAGAAATTTGAAAGAGTAAATGAGGAGAAAGTGAGCAGAACTAGCCCCAGAAAAGCATATTAAAAAAACGAGCTGCCTTGCCCCAGAGCAGGAAATTTCAGAGAAAACACTAAGGGACTGCTAGATTCCTCAAGGCCTTGTGGCACAATGCAGTACAAGTAAATGAAGTTGCAGGGAAATACGTATCATTTCAGAACAACAGTGACACACGAAACACAGTACAAAGCAATTCCAGGGAGTGCTTGAGCAACACTTTGTATTCGTCTGCTCAGAGAACAGGAGCATGTTAGCCAAACAGACACTTAAAATGTATGCTGCTCTAATCCCGTAACTACTGGCTAAGAGCAGAGCTCTTCTATTTTGCTGTCTAAATGACAAGTGATTCTTCAGTTGGATTCATTAGTCACTTAATTTAAAGCTGGATAAAAGTTTGCTTTGCATGTTCAGTGGTGATTTCTGAAAGTATTTTTTGAATCTCAGCCCTGCAGCTACTCCAAAGCAGCTCACGTTGACTTCTCACAGTCTTCCTTCAGAGCAGGCTAATGCCTTACATCACAGAACACTTCACAAGCACTCTTTCTCTCCTGCCTCAGAGACCACTAAACACTCTGCTTTGCAGAAGGTGCAGCTTAAGCCTGGGGGTTAAGTGACTTCCTCAAAGTCACATGGGAAGTCAATGGCAGGGCAAGAGGAGAGGCATCAGGAACTCCTAGGGTCTAACCCCATCCTCAAACTCCTGGCTTCTAATCCTGTATCTGTTTTACTAATCTATACTCCCTAATTAGCTGAAAAGCTACATTAGAGGCTTGTTGATCACGTCTCCTCCGATGTTATTTTGTCCTTACTTGTGGTAATCTCTGACACAGTAGATTTTGTTTTCAGTGTCCACAGTGAATGGCACACCATCCAGACACTCGTTGCAGACCACACATCGGAAGCAGCCTGGATGATATGATTTCCCCAGAGCCTGCAGGATCTGCAATAAACCAAGAGACAAGAAAGAAGCACGTGAACAGTCAATAAAGGTGAAATAACACACTCACAGCTTTGCATTAGATACTGCTGCATGTTCATCAGCAGTGCTATGTCTTTTTTTTTCCCTCTTCTGAAAAATGAGTTACCAGAAATAGAAAGGGCAGCTGGAATTAATACGGATTACCTCAAACTGAATTACTAGCATGGGTAAGAAAGCAATTTATGGAGTCTCTGTCAAGATACTTAACATTACAATGGATAAAAGCGACAGGATTTAAAGGGAAGAAAATAATTTCTGAAGCCGACAGGTAGAGAACACTTAGTATAATCACAAGGTAAGATGTACCAGGCCAAAAAGGAAACACATCCATATGTTCTCTCTGAGAGGCCGGAACAATTCCTATTGCTAAGTTTTCATATCGCCTTAGATTTCCAGGATCTTTGTACTCACTGGTCTGGCCTTCTAAATAACACAGACTACAAAAAACATGTGACAAGGCAGCAGTTTCATCCTCAAGGTACATGGAACTCACTATACATGGTACATAGAATTGACTATAGGACAGACAGGCTAGGCAGAGCGTGGCTGATGCCCCGCAGCAAGGGAGCAACGCAGAGCCTCTCCTTTCTGCACAGCATTATGAAAACTCTGCCCAGAGAAGCCTAGAAGGGGCTGAAAGAGCTGAAGGCACCATTTTCAACTTGCACTGAAAACAGGGAGAGCAAAGTCCTTGCACCACATGCAGCAGGGTGCCAGCTTCGCTTCCCGGCAAAAGCCAACAGAAGGCTTAGCGGATTTTCTTTCTGCTACCCATCTCACACTGGGCAGACCAGCAAATGACAACAGACAGTACCAGTTATCAAAATGTTTTGCAGTTGGTGCATTCTTCTAAAAAGCTGTGGGATTTTTTTACCTACAACAATTATCACTTACCATGTCCATGATCAAATGGCCACAAATGAAACACCTGTCAGCTGACTGCTGGAAGCCAGAGTACTGCAAGGACAAAAAAGAAGTGGCTTAACATTTCACAAGGCTAACAGAGCATAAGCAATAGCGTATTGAAGGGCGTTATTTGCTTGGCGTTTTCCTGTACTCCTTACACAAACTGAACTTTCCACTATTGTTTGGGGTTTTTTTGGTATATGAAGCTGTGGATAGAATATTCTATTAAGTCACTAGACATGCAGTGTTCAGAAGGAGTACAAGGTCCTGTAACTCTTCAAGTCCTACATTTATTTTAGCATATAAGCAAAGACTATAAATGCAGATCCAAGTAAGTCACTTACTCGTAAGACTTAATTCTTTATTTGCTCATGGGAATCTACAAACCAGGAGCTTAACTGTGCTTATCACGTGCTCATATCACAACATTTGCCAAATTCTACCTTTGGTTACACCTTTCTAGGTCTACTAAAGCTAAAGGTAAGGAACTGACTGTCATGCACCCAACAAACACCTTATGCACAACGTGTTATCTGTCTAAGGTTTCAGTCCTATCTATCTGAATGGTAAAAATGCAAACTGGAAAAATGGAATACTTTAGATGCTCTTAACCAATGTTTCCATTTTCAGTCTGTGCAGAATACACTGGTGAGAGCAAAGAAGACCGATTTACTTCTCTCTGACAGAAATCACTGCACTTCTCCGAGGGCTTGGGGGTGGGAAGGGGGCTATGGCTTTTTGTATTTTCTGTAGCATCGCTGTACTGATGCTTATCTATACCAGCCAAGGACTGGACCATGGAGTTGCTTCGTACTTAGATACATTCACACAAAGCCATTGAGGGTAATGGAAAGATATCCATCAGGATGCCCAAGCAGAAGTCATTCGCTGGAAAAGGAAATTCCCTTATTCACTCTTCTGTGGCCCTTCATCTTGCTCCTATCTCCAAGGAACGGTAACAAAGGCCACTACTTTTGAAGAAGCCATCCCAAGAAGCTACAGCTTTGCTATGGGTTCTGCACTGTGACACTATGGCCTCCCACTCAGCTACTTGCAGTGTCACGTGTGGGCAGCCACCACGTTTCAGAGCTGGCCAACTTGCTCAGCCTGGTTTTTGGTTGAGCAGGGGAGAAGGGCCAGGCTGTACAGGAGCTGTGCGAAATGCAGGCAGAGCCACCAAGGAGAAAGGCTGTGCGTCTCCCGTGGAGGCTGAGACATGGTGGGAGCACGAGGGTCAGCTGTGTGCTTACCAGGAAATCTTCCTCACAGAACACCTTCCCGTTGACGAAATAAAAGGCTTTTCCTCTCAGCTTCCGACCTAAGGAAAAAGAAACACAAGCAGAAGGGAAAGGTCAGTAGAGAGCAAGGAGAAAATGTGAGCAAAAATTGGGTGCTGAGAAGTGATAACTGAGAAGTGACTCGCAGCAAGGACATCAGAGCATAGGAACCCCACAGCTCGGACACAGCCCCCACCTCCAGAACGTCCTAACAGAGACAAGACAATGGTATTCCAAGAAGGGACTCTACACGTGGGGAAGATATATATTTACTACAGTTTTGGGTTTATGCTTTGCATCTGCATTCTGTTTTCAGTTCCACATAGCTATGGTAATACGGCTCCCACTGCTACTCCTAAATGGGGGCCTTGGCTGGCTTGGTCTACAGACGTGGAAGACACAAGGTCTGGACTCACCTCTGGGTGCTTTAGGACTGTGTGGCAACCTTTGACCAATAATCACGCTGCCTGCTGAATATTAAGAAAAGGGAGAAGCCAAGCGGAATTCCTTCACTAAATTAAAACCTTTGCCATCTGCTGTCTACACCAGAGGGCACTCTCTGACCAGGAAACGACTCACGATGTTACGCGAGAAACCCAGGCTCCAAAGCAGCCCCAACGTTTTGGCAGCGAGCATGGAAATGTTTAACTCCGACCTTAAATTCTGTGATAGCGTGGGCTCCGGTGATCTTCCCAAGTGTATTCCCAACTGTACGCAACATCTCTCCTTAAAGACAAGCTGGCAGTGCTGAGGGAAAGCACGCATGGAGCTGCAGGATGAGGGCGTTTCTTTGGGCAGCAGCCCCCACCGGTGTGTGAGCAGTACTCATCCTGCAAAGCAGCTGAGGCCATTCCTCTATGGTGACAAAAGAAGCATTTACCGGGCTTTCTGCACCCGGTGTATTTTTAACCTGGTGACATTCAAAGGTCCAGACTGACAGCGACAGGCCTTTGGGGAAGCCACGGCAGCCAGCACTGTGCAGTCCTACGATCAACAGAAGCCACAGTCCTTTGATACACCTAGGAACGCTAGGGCATGATTTATCTTTATCGGGAGCAATTGCTCTAATACGTGTCCTAAATGGCCAGCTCCTGACTGCATTTCACTTTCACTTCCTCCTGAACTTAGTGAATCTCTCATTGGAAGAAATCAGACACTTATAATTCTTCAGGATTTCAACTCTCTCACTTGCTCCTTTCCCCAGCAGGAAGTCTGAGCTGCGTGCCTTTAGGTTCTGTTCCCCCCTGACCTGACCAACCTAGCTGTGGGGCCTCCAGCATGGTCTCAAGGTTACTTCAGCACTGATTTCAGAACACCGCAAGCTTAGTCACCATTGCTTTCATGCTAAAACGAACACGCTTGGCTTAGCAGCTGACCACGGGATACCACTGGGCTGCACTGCCAGGATGCCAGTGCTTTTGACCATCATTTTCTCAGATGACAGCTTCTGAAGGTGCACAGAGAGAGCTTTACCAGGGACTTGCAATGACTCAGGGAGGACACTGGGCAATCATTCATTTGCTTGCTGGGGAGCTGGATCATACTTTCTCTTTTGAAGTTGCTTTTCCATAATTTATTAGAACAACGAGGCTCACAAACCCATGTTCAGAAACGAGATCACTCTCAATGCATGTAATGATACAAGGCTGTGTTCGGACCCCAGGGCCCCCCATGGCCAGGGAGGCAGCAAGGACCTTACTTATCTCTTATCTGAGCATGGAGGAGGTCCTCTGGCATCTACACAGCAGGTGGGCAAGTCTCAATGCAGGCCAGCAACTGCTCTTAGGACCCTTCCACGCTGCCAGCCCTCGGCCTTCATCATTACAAAACCAGTCCTTCTTGCAGTGCCACAGCTGTAAGATTTGGACAATACCAAGGGCAGGTGAATAGGATTTCAGTTTCTGGATCTGCCCGGTGACAAGTGATGTCCCCCAGGGGTTTGTCTTGAGACCAGAACTCTTTAGCATCTTTATCAATGACACACACAGTGGAATCAAGTGCACCCTCTGCAAGTTTGCTGATGACACTAAGCCGAGTGGTGCAGTTGATATGGTATAAGGAAGGGATGCCATCCAGAGGGACATAAACAAGATCAAAAGATGGGCCCATGTGGACCTAATGAGGTTCAACAAGGCCAAGAGAGAGGCCAAGTGCACTTGGGTCAAGCCAATCCCAGATATGTATACAGACTGGGAGAAGAACTCACTGAAAGCAGCCCTGCTGAGGACGACTTAGGAGTCCTGGTAGATGAAAAACTTAACATGAGCCAGCAGTGTGTGTATATGGCCCAGGCGGCCAAGTGTATCCTGGGCTGTGTCAAAAGAGGGGTGGCCAGAAGGACAAGGGAGGTGATTGTCTCTCTCCACTCTGCCCTTGTGAAGACACATCTGGAGTACTGCATCCAAGTCTGGGGCTCCAGCACAAGAAAGATGTGGAGCTTTTGGAGGGGTCCAGAGGAGGGCCACAAAGATGATCAGAGGGCTGGAGCACCTCTCCTGCGAAGACAGGCTGAGGAAGCTGGGCTCTTTCAGTCTGGAGAAGGCTGAGGGCAGACCTCATTGTGGTCTTCCACAATTAAAATGGAGCTTATAAACAGAAGGGAAATCAGCTTTTTGCACAGGGAGATAGTGATGGGACAAAGGGGAACAAAACAAAAAGAGTGGAGATTTAAATCAGGTGTCAGGGGGAAGTTTTTCACTGAGAGGGTGGTGAGGTGCTGGAATAGTCAGCCCAGAGAAGCTGTGGATGCTCCATCCCTGGAGGTGTTCAAGGCCAGGTTGGATGGAGCCCTGAGCAATATGATGCAGTGCCTTATTTAGTGGTTGGCAACCCTGCCTGCAGCAGGAGGGTTGGGTGGTTTTTCAAGTCCTTTCCAATCCTAGCCCATCTATGATTCTATGATTCAGAGCACAGAAGACCCACCAGTCCCCAGCCAGCACATGTTTTTGTGGAGCTTTCTGTGGATGCTGACTTTGCCACCACGCCGTACAGCTCCTGCTGTGCACAGCACACTAGGCAGAGCACAAGAGCTCTCCTTCATTCCTGGTATCTGTTCCACTTCTGCTGGCTGCCATCAGAGCTGGATGTGGCAGTGAATGTGACACAATGTCTGCTCTGAGACTGGGGCTGCATGAAAGGGTCACTTAGAGGCCAGCACATAGCCCAGTTCAGCTGTGACCAGCAGGCAGGTGACCCACTTCAGATCAAAGTCTTTATGAACGTGCGGGCAGAAGGACAGGAGAAACTGTGGCGAGAGAGCAGCCCCATTACCAGTCTCTCTCTCTTGACTGCATCAGCTGGACTGTAAAACTGCAAAACACCCTCTGCACTCTCCCCAGCATTTCAAGCAGTAAAAACAAAACTCAGAGGAAAAAAAATACCCAAGGCCTGAAAGCCAAAGGCATGCTTTGGAACATGTAGCAAAATGGTCAGCTGCCCCTAACAGCAAAGCAACCACAGGTGAAGGCAGAAATGGCTCTTCAAAGGGAAACACTGCAAAACCACAGCAGGCCACGTAACAGAGCAGCACCTCTCCTTTGCTAATGGCAAACCATTGTGAGAAGATAATTGAATGCTTCTATTTAAAGAGAACCCCAGCATTATTCTCTGTGTCCTCCAGCACCAGCTTTGGACCCCATGCTCAGTCACCCTCTGCTCCAGGCACAGCTGCTGTGCCCCCCACAATGCACAGGCACTGGGCAGCAGGCAGTGCTCTCCTCCCTGCCCTGCACCAAAGGGCTGCCCCCAGAGTGCTCAAGCACATACAGGAAAGGGGAGGGCACCCTCTACCTCCCCACCAGCATCCTCTGTGAGATGCAGAGGTGATCGTCCCTCTGTACTCGGAACTGATGAGGCCACACCTTGAGTGCTGTGTTCAGTTTTGGGCCCCTCATTGCAAGAAGGACACTGAGGGCCTTCAGAGGTCCAGAGAAGGGCAGCGAAGCTGTGAAGGGTCTGAAGCAAAAGGGAACTGGGATCGTTCAGTCTGGAGAAGAGGAGGCTCAGGGGAGACCTGATCACTCTCTGCAACTGCCTAAAAGGAGGCTGTGGTGAGGTGGGGGTCGGCCTCTTCTCCGAGGTAACAGAGATAAGGAACGGCCTCAAGTTGTACCAGGGGAGGTTCAGGTTGGATATGTGGAGACATTTCTTCTCAGGAAGAGCAGTGAGGCACTGGCACAGGCTGCCCAGCGAGGTGGTGAAGTCACCATACCTGGAGGTGTTCAAGAACTGTGTGGATGTGGCACAGTTACAGTTAGCAGGCATGGTAGGGATAGGCTGATGGTTGGACTAGGTGATCTTAGTGTCTTTTCCAGCCTCAATGACTCTATGATTCTATGCAGCCAGGTAGGAGGCGCTCAGGGAGAAGCTGAAGCCATGACTGGACCAGGTTTCAAGTGGGAACCTCATGTCCTCCCCTACGTACTACTCTTGTTCCCAGCATCACAAGCAGTCACAGCAGCAACCTCTACAGAGTGGCAGAATTAAATGCACTGCTTCACACTCTGACCCTAGAAGTAGCTTTGCATCAAAGCTAAACAAGAGAACAATTTTTCAAAGTACAGAAAGCCACAGTGCAACCTGAGAGAGCACCTAGCAAGTTATCCATAGATACTGCTTAAAACATTATGAGGAACCTCCTATAATCCTAGAATCGTAGCAACCCAGGTGGGAAGGGACCTCAAAACATCATCAGGTCCAAGCTTCCACGGGCAAGGGGAGTCTGGAGGAGATCATCTAGTGCTCTGTCCCACTGCACCTAAATCCTTGCAGCACGGCACAACCAATCTTAAGCCTGTTAACAAAAAGCAGTGTTTTTAAGACATCTGCTGGGGACCCCAGGGCTGTGCTGAGCCCCCAAAGCAGCGCTGCCCTATGATCTGGCCAGAGGAGAAACACGTAGCACTGCCCTGCCGTGGCAGCTGCCCTGGATTTTCTCCTGCACAGCGAGCGTGGCTGCCGCACCACGGGGGTTCTCACCAGCAAGCTGAGAGCCCGAAGATAGAAAGTCAGTAGGAACAAAGCAGCATTCAGACTGGAGCGGAAACACGCGCTGATGCTGCTCCATCTCCCAACAGCCTGTACAGCCTGGCATGTCTGAATCTCTTCTGAGATTGCTCTTGCTAAAAAAATGCATCATTTCCTGCACGGCCTATCACACGATAATTTTATTAAAGGGATGCTGAGGGAGGATTCCTGGCAACACCTAATGCTCCCCGCTTTGAAGGCCCACACACTTCTCATGTGTGCCGATCAGCGCAGTGCTTAAACTGCCGCAATACCTTACTACCTTGTTTAGTAAATGATCCTTGATACCTCTAAACACAGCTATATTGTGAAATGTAGTGAGAGACAGCCAGCTGGTGTTATTTCAAACTCTGCCGTCGTTATAGTAGCCCGTTACCCTTACACAGACATCAGCGGAGATCTGAGCTTTAAGAAAAGCCATGCAGACACATCAAAGGTCGAACCCTGTAATCTGGCAACGTGCAGATCTCCACCTCTCTGCAACAAGGGGACAAAACATGGTTCTGCTGTAGGTTCTTCTGCTGCAGTTGAATGTCAAACCCTCGCTCGGACCACCTTGCAATCAAGTTCTTTCTTTCTGACTTCCGTGCTCGCCTACTGATTTCCTTCGTAGTCATCTCTGACACTTCCCTTGCACTTTTTTAGCTTTCAGATTTCCTCTGAGGACCCAGCGGCGTGAGCACAAGAACCACGTGCTCCCAAGTGCACAGGGAACAGGGCTGGAGCCGTCGGAACAGAGCCTGCCTGAGTCCTAGAGAGAAGTGCTAAAGCAACACGACGAGTTAAATGACGTTTATAAGGGCTCCTTCCCAGCTAAATAATAAATACCAACACCTGGAAATACCTGTGTTCTTTGGTGTTCTGAGTGAGCGGTTACACAGAATCTTGAAAGGTTAATGTGTAACAAAATGATCGATAAGTAAAGCTGTTTGTCCAACAAACCCAAAGAAATGCAAGATGCAAGCAGACGCCTCAAACCTGCAGGAAACGGCTGTGTGATTTCCGAGGACGTTTTTTGAATCTACTTTCACAGCCTTCACGTAAGGCAGATATTATGTACTACCAGAGCGGCAGAGAGACCACATTTTTTCCCCTCTCCCCTTCCACAGAAAGCTGCCCTGTTTGTGTGCCTACCCTGTAACAAACAAGAAGATAAATGAGACTTTGATGCCAAAGTAATCATTCTAAATCTGTTGTTTTGACCTCTAAGCCAAATTTTCTGCATTACATGCCAGTGGCTCAGATAATACAGTCCATTTTTTTCCTGACAGCTGAACCCTGTAGCATATGTATAGCTCTGCTCTACCATGTATTGCTCTCTTCTACCATTTATCTCCAAACGTACATATATTAGGAAATGGAGAGTGCCAGAAATTTGGCACCAGGAGGCATCGGTGCACCCACCCCTTCAGAGCCACTCAGCTTTCTGTGTCTGGGAAACCAAGGCACCATCTGGACGCAAACCCAGCTATGAACAAAATTAGAAATCCTTGCTAAAATGAAAACAGCAAGACGGCAGATATAAATATCTGGAGGACAATATGCTTTACCTTAATAGGTAATTTGGTGTATTTTATTTACTGGAGGGGAGACGTTCAGTGTTCCACCAGAGCACAGATTTTAGGATTGAAATCATGAGCAACCTTCACTTCTCAAAGGCAGCCTGCACTGGATGCTGTCCAAGACGAACTCCACTTGACCCTCAGAGCACAGCCTAACTACTTACTTTTCAGATAGAAAGCAGAGTTTCCACATGTGCTGCTCAGGACATGCATTGCAGCCAGGCAGGCGACACTGTCCAGACAAATGTGTGTTTTTCTGGCAGTTAGAAAAATCTCATCACATTTACCACAGCAGCGTCACGGTGCAGAGCACTAAAGGCACTTCATCCACGATGAAAACCATTTCAATTTGTGCAGGGGGGGCTTGTTTCATAACCACAGGGCAGGTCGGCGTGCCACCGCAGCCATCAGCAGAGCAGCTGCAGTCCAGTTCAGCCTGGCTATGCCTTCACCAACGTGGCAGGCTGGGTGGCAAGGCCTGCTGGCAGGAGGGGACATGCAGACGGGCCCACGGCTCCCCAGCACCTTGAGGGAGGCTCTAGGGCACAGAGCTCAGGCAGGGGCAGGGCAGCAGTGCTCTGGTTTGTACTCACATAAGTCCCAGTAAAGTCGCAGCACCCTAGTCACTGGGAACCCTGCTTTGAGATGTCACTGGGGGCAGAAACAGGCTGGCATCAAGGCTGAGGCACAGCGATAGCATTCATTGGTAGCGATGCGCAGCCTGCTCCCTTCTAACATGGCAGATAGAATAGATGTTTTAGCAGGGTCCGTTGTGACAGGACAAGGGGAAACAGTTTCAAACTAAAAGAGGGGAGATTTAGACTGGATATAAGGAAGAAGTTTTTTACAATAAAGGTGGTGAGGCACTGGCACAGGTTGCCCAGAGAGGTGGTGGGTGCCCCATCCCTGGAGACATTCAAGGTCAGACTGGACCAGGCTCTGAGCAATGTGATGTAGCTGTAGGTGTCCCTGTTCACTGCAGGGGAGTTGGACTAGATGACCTCTAAGGGTCCCTTCCAACTCAACTAATTCTATGACCCCATGGCTGGGAAGGACTCACAGGAGATGCTAGCGGGCTGACCCAAATGCCAAGCGCACAGCAGCACGAGCACTGCAGCACGACAGTGAGCGCAAAGGCCGGAAAGAGGGGAGCAGCGCTTTCAGAAACGTGCAGCATTTGAAGTACATTTCCTTTTCTCTTTTACCAACAAATCGCCTGGGAGCAGGGAGGGAAGGGGAGAAGTCATTTCCTTGATCTGCACAGTATGGCCTTTTTGCTATTGTGTGCCTGCCAGTGGCTGGACTGGGAAGGGAAGAAGCAAACACATCCCCGAAGGCAAAACGCTCAACCTGGAGAGCGGACACTCAGCAGATTTCTGGCAATCTGCAGCTCTCTGGATTTTGGCCATTAGTTAAGAAGCGCTTTTTACCACAGCATTCACAGGAGAAAAATATTTCTGTGCATCCCATGCAGCAGACAACAGCCGCTGCCTGAAAGCACATGGAAAATGGCAGACCTTGAGCACAGGTCAAATGGCAGACTTGTTCTCTCATAGGCATACACAATATTTTCTATTCAGAGAAACACTGTTATTACTCCTCCCAACCTTTTTTTTTTTTCTTTTCCCTCTGGCATCCTCCTATTTGAAAGCCCCAGCGCTGCTCCATAGAGATCACAGAATATCCCAAATTGGAAGGGACCCATAAGGACTGCAGAGACCAACTGCTGGCTCCACACAGGACCACCCAAAAATCAGACCACAGATGTTTCAGACCAGAGATGCTTCAGTTATTCCTGGATAAGCGGGACACTTAGCTCTGCGCTGCTCAACTCAGCTTCTTTCCATCTTTCTGGCCTTACCTGAAGCACAAACCATTTCATCTTGCACTGGAAAGCTCTGGAGAGGGTTGCCTTTCAGAACAAGCAGCAAACAGCTATTTTTTCAGCTCTCACTAACATACCTTGTTAGATACGGGAGAAAGCTATTTCTTAACCAAACATACAGAAACAGAAGTGACCACTAATACCTTTGCAACCGCCCGTACCTCTCTAGCGCTCGAGACAATAAAAGGAGGACGCAGAGCGTTTATTTCTAAAGCACCAGTTGCACAGCTGTAACTTTAGAAATTTAAGACAGGTGGAAGCTGCTGCTGGGTTATTTGTCACAGGAGCTCTGTGAGGAAGGGCAGCTCGGAGGCTGTTGGGACACAACGGAGAAAGGTCCCTGAAGCTGCAGCCGGGGATTCTTTCCGCAGATTTCAAGTCAGCTCATAAGAAAGGACAAAGGGGTGAGCTGCTGCTGCTGCTGAGCCTTTAGGGAAACTGCCATCCTGTGCTAATACCCCTTTTCTTTTCAGTTTTCCTGCCTTCAGCCAGATGACAGCGAAGCACAGCGCTGACAGCATAGGTGAGGCAGGGCAGTTGGTGCCAGACAGCTGGGAAACGAGCTGCAGTTCAAGGTTCAGCTACTATTAGAGAGCACACACATCTTTCTATATTTATTCCTGCTTTACAACTCCAAATAAAACACCAGGCCTTCCAGTCTTGATGAGTTTACACTTCTAAATACAACACAGGAGAAAAAAACCACAAAAGCTCATCTTGGGAAACCAAACTGATACATACATGAGCACCAGATGGATTATTATTATTTTTACTGCTGCCACATATACAGCTACATTTCTAAAAATACGCTACTAGCTCTAGGGTGAAACACAACAAAACTCAAAACAACCATCTTACAAACACAGACAGTATTTGAAATAAGAGGCCTGGTTTCTCAGCCATGCCTCTCCATGGCAAAACTCCTTTTTTTTTTTTTAAAAATGTGTTTTTGGCAGCAGGGGATGACCAGCTAACAGCAAACTGGGCTGCCCACCATGCAAAGGTGAATATCGATGTGCAGAGAGCATCCTGCCAGCAGCAGGCTGCGAGCTGTCTAACGTGGTGGCACAAAGGCTGTAAGGTCAGCCTGGACACCAAAAAACCCCACCTCCTAGTTAGGGCATGCTTACTGCCACTTTGAAACAAAGCACTCATATAAATAAGAAAATGTGGCTACAGTTGAGAGACAAAGGAATGAAAATAACCTCCCCACACACCAAAAAGCAGAAGACAGGCACAATTCAAAATATCTTTCCTAAATGCCTTGCAAGTATCTATTCAAAAACAAACAGCGAGTACTGCCACAAAGGCACACAGCTGCAGCAGCCTCCAGCTGGCAGACAAATGAATAACCGCATCCTTCTGCTTTCCCCCTTACACCAGAAAAACATTCTCTAGAGGAACCCGCTCCAGGGCTGTGCTCGAGCGGCAGCACCAGGCAGGGTTACTTACTGCAGGCTCCGCAGGTGAAGCAGCCGTCGTGGTAGAGGTTGCCCATGGCCTGGCAGGCCTGGTTGGCTCCATACACCCCTTTGCTGCACTTCACGCAGGTTCCTGCAAGAGACGGAGGGCAAGGGAGGTCAGGAGCAGGATTTAGGAGCACGATGGTTCACATGGAAGCACTGCTGGGTGCTTCAGCCATGAGGGTTACCACACTTGCCCTGCACTGTTAGGCTGAGGACAAGACACTGTGCAGGTGACGTGGGTGCCACAAATCCTGAGAAATGCTGCCACGGAGGCCATCCAAACTGCGTCCGCAGTCCCAGACTCCTCTTACAATGGGATATGGCCAGGAAGGAGCCACTCTGGGACTCCTAACCCATAGGGCCACATGAGTAGGACAGCCTCATCTTGCTGGAGATCCTTAGTCATGCTGCGGTTAGCAAAGCTTTGCTGCCCTTGGGTATTGCAAGCTCCGCAGCAATTGGAAAGGTCTCGTCAGAGCTAGGGAGAAAACAAATGTATGTCGAGCAGTGCTGGAAATAACACCCATGCTGGCAGCCCACATTTGGTTTGCAGACTCTTCCTGCTGTCAGAGCACTGCCCCGAGCCCCGCTGTGCCCAGAGCCTCAGCCCACGCCAACCAAAGCCTCCAGGGAGGCCGCAGAGGATGAGAAGTTGCTCTGTTTTGGCCACGTTGGACCTGAGGGGAAAGGCTGGCCTGGCCGCAGGCCCACCCCCACACGGAATGGCACGAGGTTTGTGGAACGTGCTCTCTTCAAACCAAGCAGATTTATCTCCGTTATTTATTGAAAGAAACGCTTTAAGAAAGCAGATGTGATCAGCAATGAAAGATGAGATAAATCATGCAAGCATTACCACAAAAAAAAGACAAGATAAGAAGAACTTGGCTTTTTGCATGCCTCTGTTCTCTCCCAGGCACGCAGGATCAGCTCCAGCCCGACAGTTGTGCAATGCCCCGGCACAGAAGCAAAGGCCAGCTCACACAGCTCCCTTCTGACTGCAGCGACGCAGAGCTGGGAGTGGAAAAACTGCAGGTTTTGCTGCTTAAAACCTTCTTTCCATGATATCCACCAAACTTTCCAGAGAAACGATGCGCTGGAAGTGCCTGCATTTTTCCCCATTCCGTGCCAGGGAGCAGCTGCTGCAGAAAATCATCCACGCACTCTGTGTATGAACTGCAATGAGCTCCCTTCCATCCATCCTGTGCCTGTCCTGTTGAGGCTGTGGAACGCAGGTAGTGGCTGTGTGCAGCCCAAGGGGACAGATGGCCTGGCCGTGTCCTGCGGCTGCCCAGCATACTACATCCATACCTATTCCTCTGCTGCCCCACGCCCCTCTCCCTTCTGCTGCCCCTCTTTGACCTTCTGCTTAACCCTCCTGTCCACTATTCAGTCCCCCTGAGACGTGCAAAATAAAGACAAAGAATGAAAGGCCTTGGTTACTTCACCATGCTTACATGAGTGTCAGTTTGAGCAGACAGTCCCCCCAGAATCAGGCCCCCGGGCTCATGCGGCATTATAGGCGAGGAACAAGAGGTTTCTCCCACAGCACTAAGTTGGTGAGCCTGGAGCATATGCGCAGCGCCCAGAAATTCACACTCGAGTGCACCGGCAGAAAGGCAGCCGGATCTGGAAAGGGCACGGGATGCAAACTGCTGATTTCAGTCCAATTTCTGCTGGTCGGGCAGCTCAACCCAGGCAACAAAGAAGCCTCTGTTCCCTGTCACATCGGACGCGTCACGTGGAAGGCGACGAGCCCCCAGGGCACAGCGTCCCCGTGTCCAGGGAGCCAGAGCCCATCGCTGCCAGCAGCAAGCAGTGTGGCCGCTGGGAAAGGCCACCAGACACCCAACCTATCCGTCCATCTGTCCAGGATGTCAGTCCCAACCCCAGAGCTCAACACGAGGACTCATGCTCCCACAGGACTCAAACGCTTTCACAGAATCATACTCCCACCTTGCGCAGGGAGGAGATGCGTGAAGTCACAGCTTCAGTGTTCCAGACCCCAGTCTTGAAGGCCCACCAATGCGGTCCACCTCAACCAGCTCCTCGACTCACGCGCGCACTTCTCAAAGACTGCCTGCTGAAAAAAACATCCCTATGTCACAGCTAATGTGCCGCTTTCAGTTCCTCTGTCTTTACATCACACCATCCCCATAACACAATGCCACCTCCCTGTGGCTCACCTCAGCCACGTCACCTCTTCACGAGACCCCACAGTAAGCACGGAGGGGACACAGCCTTCCCACACACAGCATGCCTCAGCAAGCTGCTATTCCCTGCCAAGAAACCTCACGTCCCACAGTGCTGATTTCGAGACGTGCGTGAAATTGAGTGCCTGGAAAAGAGGGCAGCCTGGCCCCTTCATCACTCAGTACCACCACTGGCATTGTTACTCAGAGTAGCGAAGAAGTACCCAAAGAACCACAAGGTTGAGATAAATGTAATTTTTTTGCCCTATCTGTGCATGCAGTGTTGAACCCCAGCTGCACGCAGTGTTGGTGAAGCACAAAATGCCACCGAACTCCTCTGAGACATTTTAAGTACCTTACAGTGATGTGTGAGATGATGTGAACTCCAGCACAAAATGAATGAGACTCCTTATGACTTTCAGTCCCCACTGCAACAGCATCCTGGCTGGGCTATCTCTGACCTCCTTCCTTTTTCTTTCCTTTTGCTGTAGACTTTTTCTTAACAAACGCAGCAGAGCTCCCACGAGGAGGGCTGCAGTGTCGTCCCAACACGATGCACAACACCAGCTTCACTGTGCACACAGCTTCCAAGCAGAGCTGCTGCCCTTGGGGCTGATTCCACCCATCCATATGCACTGGGGCTCCAGGTCTGCACGGGGCTTCAGCTGCTCACCTACAGCTCTGCATCTACTGAGGGGAAAGAAACTTGCGGACCTATCCAGCAGACTGCTGCTGGATGCTGGGGGGGCAGCCCAGTGCTTTGCTGCAAAATGAGATGCGTGAGGCCCTGCTAACATACCTGCAGCATATCAGCTCTGCTGTGAGCAGTAAGGAAGGAAGTCAAAACTTATTACCTAACAAATATTTATAACCAGAAAATCATGTGTAAGTGTTGTTTAAGAAAACCTCTTGGTAACACTGTGGATAGGCTTTATCAGATGGAGATTTTCATCTAGCCTTATGAAGTGAGCACTGGTCAAAGCACGATGCTGCACGCTACAGCTCTAAAGGTATCCCTGCCTGCCAGTATCAGTGATTCCTGTCAGGATCTCTGGCAGTCGCAGCAGGCTGTGGGCAGTCAGGCACCTCTCCTTGCTGGATGCTCCCTGGAGTAGACTGTGCAGGCTGTCCTGGTTGGCTCCCAGCGGCAGCCCCGGGCTGGGGCTCTCTCTGCTGCTGAGGGACAAGGTAGTGATGCCCCCTACCCCTCAGGTGACACTTGAGGCTCCCCGTGATTACATCAGCACTTCAGAGCATGCGTGGAGAACCCAGATTCTTTCAGAAACACACGCAGCCCATACTGCTCATAGTATTTAAAAAAAAAAAAAATCTGGGCTTTGTTTGCTTCTTTCCATTCACTCATTATTCATACTCTGTACAGATAAATGCACTCCATACAATCAGCAGGTGCTGACAGATGACCGGGCTCTCTGCTGCTCTTCAGCAGGGCATCCTACCCACACCATGCCTCGCCCCTGCTTTATCCATTTCTAGGATAAACCTTACAAACCTTCATTTTCACATGGTGAAGAAAAAAGCAGCTCCTTCACTACAGTCAGAATTGCTCATGATAAATACCTGATCCGGGCAGAGATGGACTGACAGTCCTCCCATGCGGAGCTGAGGCCCCCACCTCCCTCTTGCACATCTGTACCCCACCCCCTGCCCTCTGGCCCCTTCTGCCTGCTCTCGCACACCAGGCGCCATGCAGAGCCTGCTGCCAGAGACCTGCCAAGCGGCCCGGCTGGGAGCCAGGATTACTGCTCCCTCACTGCAAACGTCCTGTGAGATAAAAGTCTCCCCCTGCTGCTGCCACCTGTTTTGTGACAAAAAAGTACAAATAAATCTAGCCTGCAATTCCATCCGCCTGCTTTCTCACCTCGTTCCCATGCACGTTCTGTAGCAGCTACGATCCCACCGGCTTACTGGCAACCAGCAAAATTTTCACATTTTTGCACACTGTCTCCCACGAGGTTTCTCTCCAAGCCCATGCTCACGCATGGCTCCTTGGAGCAGTGCGCTGCCGACTCAGCGTGCGAAGCACCAGAGCGTGCCTCCAGGCTGCAGCGAGCCCAATAAAGCAGCAGGGCACATCGCTTTTCTGCCAGAGGACAGAAACCTATCTGCCTGCCACAAGGCTAAACTCAATCTCAAGCCCTGAGACAAACAATCACAGCAAAGCCCTCTGCAGGCGAGTGCACTGCTCAATGCCAAGGAACACACTTACTATGCAATTTGCAACTAAACGCTCAGCGTGCCTTCAGCTGCGCCCACCCTGCTGCTAAGTTACAGAGTGGCAGGGAGAAAGGAACGCTCACTTCAGCCATGACTTTTTGCCTTCCCATGGCACTAAACCAGTCTGGTAGGACACTCCTATTCTCCTCCAATATCCTTGCATGTAAGCGGTCTCTTCCCATCACAGTGCACCAACACGAACCTGTTAGTCTGCCCGAGCTTTTGGTCCACAAGACAGCTATTCCTCCCAAGTATTTGCAACCCACTCATCATTTGAAAGCCAATGAGGACTGGCACCTGGGGCACAGGGAATCTGCTGACTATGGGAAACCTTCCTATCCACAAAGCTTTTCTTTGAGGGATGTGCGCAGCCAGCTCCTTCAGGGCCATTCCAGCAGCAGCTCCCTCACAGGTCGCACATCCAAGGGCCGCTGCAGCATAGCCACACACGGGAGCCTGCAGGGCAAGTACTGCTGAGCACTCATTCTCCTGAGGGCCTGGCTGCCCCCACAGCCTCCTGTGGGCCCAGCCACATTCCTGCCCCACATAGCATGTAGGTGTGACGCCATCCTGCTCCTTGGCAGGCTGCTTTCCATCCAAACGTGCTCAGGTAACATACTTTGAGTACATGGGGAATGGTGAATGTTGTGAAGAACCTCCTGAAGAGAAGAAACTCCTGGCCAGCAAAGGTGGACGCTTCCAAAGGCACTGCTCCAGCTGGTGCTCAGCACTGTCCTCCCACAGCTGCTGCACTACCTGAGCTATGAAACTTGAGGATTAAGAAGAAAGCAACATTGAAATAAGAGTTTCCAGTACCTGTGATGAGTAATGGTTAAATAGAAGAAACAAACTAAAAAAAGCGTAACGCAACAGCAGCAGTGCTGACACACAGCGTGAAGGCGTGAACCTGCTACCACACATGGGAAGGAGCAGCCTCACACCTAGGCACGCACCACGTCCTGTCGCAGCTGTGCTTACCGAAGTAGTCGGCCTTGGGCCGTGCATCCATCTCCTGCTCCAGGCGCTGGGTGAGTGCTTCCAGCTTCAGCTCGGCTGCGGACGGCCCCTGCTCCGGCTGCAGGAGGGTCTGGCAGGGCAACTTCACCTTGGCCGTGCCACAGCCTTCCTGGTGCCCCCCGTCAGGATGGAGACTGCTTGTGCCCTCCTTGAAAGGCTGCTTTGGCGCATCTGAAGTCAACGGTCCACGTGCTGCTGCCAGAGTTGAGGCACCCAGCTCAGGGCCGCCATTGGGCCGGTGGTTGTGGCCATGGGCCACAAAATGACTGGTGGGACTGGGGTGGACGCCAGCTTGCTGGTAGTCCATGCTGGGGCCCGCAGGAGCAGAGCTGGGTGGGAAGGGCCGTGAGCCGCCCTGGTACCACAGCTGGCCGCCATCTGTGGTTGGCCCATCCACACTGGCTCGTGGCCCGCAGGGCTCGGTGAGGGCCAAAAACCCTGGGCTGGGCTGTGCCGCAGAGGCCGAGAAGGAGGACTTGTGTTGCAGCATGGCCGCTGGCGCCCCATCCGAGGGACCTGAGGGGCCACGCACCTGCGAGAAGGAGGAGGACCTCTGTCCGGCTGGCTTCAGCTCCTGGCCCTGGCTGCCCCGCCGCTCATCACCACCGTTCTCCTGAGGGTCTCTGCGGGGCTCCGCTTCCCAGCTCCGCCGCCCAGCCTGGGAACCGAGGGACTGCGGCTCCCCAGGCAAGGGGAAGGCTCTGCAGGTGGCCGACCGCCCGCTGCCAGGGCCCTCAGCTGCCACCTGGGGCAGGGGGCCGGCGGGCGAGCCCAGGGGCGGCTTGGCACCACGGGGCGCGGGCAGGCTGGGCCGTGGTGCACCCAAACCGGCCCCACCATTGAGGGAGGCCGTGGCCATCAGCATCTCCTGCTGCTGCTGCTGCTGCTGCTGCTGGAGGTGGATCTTTGCCATCTTGGTGGCAAAGACCCGCCGAGTCTCCTCAAACTCCGGGTTGTTGCCGGCCGCTCTGTCCACCCGAAAGAGCCCGTCCTTGGAGGCCTCGTACATGTTGAGGTCCTCGATGAACTTGCTGGCCTCCAGGCCCAGGTCGTCGTACTTGTCCATCCTGCTCCGCTCTTTGGCTGCCGCCACCGCCACACGCTGGGGCCCGAGGGCCGCGCTGTGCCGGGCGGGCTGTCGGCCCGGCTGAAGTTTCTTCCTCCTCTCCTTCCCGTTCCTCACAGGGCGCAGGGCCGGAGCTCTCAGCGGGCCGCGCTCGGCGGCGGCAGCGGCAGAGCCACGGCGCGGCCCCGGCTGCCTCCCGCCGCTGCCAGTCCCGCCCGCCGCGCCGGGGCCGGGGGCGGGGGCCGGGGCGGAGCCGGCGGGGCGGTCCCGCCGCGTTGCACTGCAGCCCGCTAGGGGCCCGCGGGAGGTGCTGCCGGCGGGGGGTGAGGCTGGGCCGGGGGCTTCGGCGCTGCCGGGCCGGGGGGCGGCTGCTCTGGTGTGGCCCATGCCCACGTCCAGGTACTGTTGGAGATCTCCAAGGAGGAGAGCCCACGGCCTCCGGGCAGCCTGTGCCAGTGCTCCGTCACCTGCACGGCACTGAGTGCTGCCAGTTGCTCACAGGGAGCTCCTGTGCTCAGCTTTGTGCCCTTGGCCTGTTGTCCTGGCGATGGGCACCGCTGAACAGAGCCTGGCTCCGTCCTCTGTGCAGCCTGCCCTCAGGGGGACGGGTGGGAATTTTCACGGCTAATGAAGGCATTTTAACAATTTTGTGGAAGAGCAATTCAGAGGGAGGTCTCGGGGATGAAATACGTACTGAAGACAGTGTGGGAAGTGGGCAGCTGCACCTCTGTGATGCTGTGAACTGCACGAAGCAGGCACCGGTGCCAGCAGTGGGTCTGTGTAGGGACAACAGAAGACATGAGGAAGGCACACACAGGCCCATGTGCAGATCCAGGCACCTAATGCCTGCAGACAACCTGCTTGGCACAGGGTCTGCACAGCTGGAGCAGAACGGTGCTGCTGCATTTGAACAGCCCCCTGTACCACCAGGACTGCAAGGACTACAATCTGCTAGGAGGAGATGGGCCAACCCAAGGCTGGCGTTGGCTGGATGGGGTGAAGACAAGTCCTCCCTCATCTCCCCCACTCGGCACTGCCCAGCCGTGGGCACCCTGCTGTCCTGTTACCCTCCAGGGCTGCACCAGCAGTGATAAGCAGAGCTGTGAGTGCCAAGGATAAGGCAGAGCTCTGAGCTGCCAGGGAAATAGTTTGCATTCCTGGAGCGAGAGCTGCAGGAATGCACTCACCGGCCGAGCCGCCCTGATTTACTGAGACACAGCACCATCCTGACCTGCTGTGGCTGACAGTCCCACCAAAGCCTGACCAGGTCCCCGCTCCAGGCCCTGAGGGCTGCAGTGCCCTTGAGTAAATCTACTGAAAGGTGCGGGCCAGGGAGTGTGTGCTCAGACTTGGAACGCTTCCCCAGCACTCAGGAGATAGGGCCCAGATGTTAAGGAATGTGCTGTGAATCAGGCTGTGACCAAACTGCATTAGAAACCAAAAAATCCCCTCCCTTTCTAACAGCTCCCTTGCAAGAACTCTGCGTAGCAACGGGGACGGCTCGCCAGCCCTGACATGGCACACCCCTTCCAGTGAGCTGCAGCTGGGCACATCTGAAAACTCCAGCCCCTCCAGGGAGGCATGAGACACCTGGCACAGCCACCTCAGCCCGAGCCGAGCTGCTGATAAATGCTGGACTCGTGGGAGTGAACCCAGGCAGTCAGCAGTGTCTGTGGTCAGTGATTTTGTGGAGGCGGGCAGCAGCACAGAACCGGGCTGGGGCTTGGGGACAGGGAGCAGCAGTAAATCACTCAGGAGACCTTCAATGCCTGCCAGGCTTCTAAGTGATGGATAGCACTGGGGCACACGGGGAAAACAATCCCATCTGTCAAACCAGCCCTCTATCTGGCCTCCTTGAGCCTTGCTCTGTCCTGGAGAGGAGGAGGGAAGGAGCATCCCCAGGCAGGGCTGTTTTGTGTTCCCTTGGCAGAAAAAACAGCATCCTAAGTGTGAACTGTTGATGGCTGCCACCAGAAGCAGCTCTGAGAGCGGGGATTGCTGGACTGAGCTGTGTCAGAAGGGGCAGGGGATGAGGAGCCAATGGCGGGATGGCCCCAGCAGGTCTTTTGTGCAGTGCAGGTTTCAGCTTGAGCCACCACTGGCTGACAACAAAAGTGACTGACTCTTGACAGACTCCATAAAAACCAAGGAGCTATGAGGTTAAGCCCACAGTGCAGCCAAAGCCTGAGCCTCAGTGTGCAATTGCCCCGGGAAGGAAACTGCTGGCTGCACCGAGCTCCAGGCAAGCAAGAGGCAGTGGCACTGCACTGCTCCGAGACCAACAGCCCAGCCCAGGACTGGGAACTTCCCTCGCCCTTTGCAGTGCAAAATCGAAGAACAAAGAGCAGTGTGAGGTTTTGTTTCCCTTATTTGGCATCAGCTTATGGAAATCCTCCAGCAAAACCTAGAAGATGTCAGTTGGGGCAGTGCTTGTGCTCAGAGGAAGGGACCTGAAAAGCCACAGGTGTGAGGCCAGGTTCCTCTGTGGTGGCAAAACATCCCCAGGACAGCTGGGAAAGGAGGCCCACATAGTACAGTGACCGTGTGCCATGGAGGGTACCCTCACAGATCTAAGCTGCTGCTCCTGAATGATCTCCTTGAGTTCTCTCACTGCTTTGCTCAGAAAAGCCATTTCTTCAGGTTGTGTTTGCAGTCAGGAGGACGAGAGGCAGCAGCACTTGGATGGGACTCATTGTTCCGTGAGGCCCAGGAATTTCCAGGTGCAAAGCTGCAAATTCCCAACTCTGTGAGCTGTTGAGCAGGATCACAGCAGGTGTTTGACACCTCCTCCTCCTCCTCACTGGCTTCAGAGCACTGCTGGAAGCCAAGCGAGCTGAGGTGCTCAGGCTCAGCTTCAGGTATTACCGCTTTTGTTTTAAATGTTAAAACAATAAGCAAGAAAGTTGGTACTCAACAGCAGATCCACATTTCTGTGGCTTGAGAGAATTATAAAAAGAAAATGCAACAGCAGGTAGATGGATGGCGGCATAAATCCCACTGCTTTTCCCTGGGAGGAATCTGTGATGTTCACAGGCAAAGATCTGTGGAGAAGGGAATCACTCGTTGCCCTCACAGCTTCTTCCCTGCTCCTCACCTGAGGATGCGAAGTGCACCAGGTGAAGGCAGGCTCCTACCCAGCACAGTGCAGACTCAGGTTGTGCCGGTCACTTTTTTCCTGCAGACCATGCTGAGGCCCCTGAGAGCTTTAGTAAGCAAACCCTTTGGTGGGACAGAAGTATTTTGGAATGGAACTATCGACTTTGGAATAGAAGCATCTATTTTCAGCTGTCAAAAACAAAGCAAGGAAGAATCTGTGACTTCGCTCAGATCAGGGCTTTTTCCGACTTTCTTTTGTGAGGGTCGCACACACATTTTCTGCCACTACTTTTTATCTGCGAGCGAACATCTGTGGGATGTTTTACCGCTGGGCCCGCAGGAGCCCTCACCCCGGGGGAAGCGGCCTTCTTGCTGAGCTCCCGCCCTGACACCGCTGACCTTCACAGCCATGCAAAGTACATTTCCTTCCTATGCCAAAGGATAAAATCAGCTGTGGGAAGAACAATGCATGCAGAGACAGTGTGGAAAACCCTGCCGAAGACCTTCAGACACCAAACCATGAAGCTGCACTTGGCCTCGCTCCAGGTTCTGTACGCATGAGCACGTGCTGTGATTACGAGCTCCTGCAGACAGGAATCACAGCCAAGCGACTCGCAGGCATTTTTTTCAGGGCCTGATGTGCCATGGTTTTGGTGAGTGTAAGGCAGCAAGGTACCTCTGAAATTCTGTGCTCATGTTTATTCTCGGTGAGGTTTGGGTCAGGGATACTCCCAAGCGAACAGCTGATTAACTAGAACTTTCTATCAGAATGGAGGTGTAATGCTACACTGCCTCGCACACCCTGATGCTGCAATTAGATACCAGCCCAATTTGTCATAGTTCCTGTGAGGTTCATGTCTCACGCCTATTAAGGAATGAAGGGGTTCACAACTGATGTCATAGTACAAGGTCAGAATGTATGTGCTTATTTGAGTTGACTTATTATAAATGCAGTCCCTGGAAGAAAAGCCAGCGCTCATCTATTCCATGTTAGTTCCCGTGGGCAAGGCTTACGGATTGCAGTGTATTCACTGCCTTCACGCTGTATTTGCTCATGCCGTATAACACTGACCACTTGCAGCACGGCCACCCTCTGCCTGGAAGCATGGCATGAAGGCAGGCAGCTCTGTAGGGAGGATGCTGTGGGAGAAAGGCTTGGGCCAACACAGCACTGATCCCCGCGGGGTATTTCTGTGCAGCAGCCGAGGTGCTTCCCTCTCCTTGCAGTGGTGTAGCTGGGTTTATCCCTCACAAAGGATGAGGTTGTTGGCTTACAAGTGCTGGGTCTGTGGCTCTATACAGTGGATGACCGTCAGGTGTGTTGTACTGGAAGGACAACACCGAGGGCTGCCAGGCAAGTATGCCTTGAGCCTTGGTAGCGATAGAAGAAGCACGGTCCATCCCAGCACAGCAGCATACCCTTTTCTGGAGAGAAAGAGAAAACAGATGTTTTTTTCCCCTCTCTCTTTTTTTCTTTTTACTGTGGAAAGCCTCAGGCTCCTCCAGAGAGTGGGTGGTGGAGAGGGGGGATGGAAAGAGCTGGTGGCAGCAGGGGAGGTGAAGCGGGAGACTGTGGGGCAGGAAGGCCACTGCCAGACTGCTGAAGGGCAGCGTGGAGAGAGCAAACCTCAGCCTCCACCTTCTGAAAATGCTGCCGGAATGCAGCATTTCGGAGATGTTGTTCCTCCCCACGGCTGCCCCAGGGGCCTCTGCATTCCTCTGGGAGGCCTGCCCTGCCTGCCTCCTCTTGCTTCCCTCCAAATTTAACCCCCAAGGAACTCAGGCCAGGAAGGGCTATGCCATCCTCAGCACCCCATGGCCTGGTGCGGGGCCCTTCATGCCGAGCTACTGCTGTGGGGCGAGCAGTGCTTCTCCACAGACACAGGGCTAAACCCCAGGGCAGGTGAAATTCTGGGCTGCTGAGGAGGTGTCCTGCCTGAGCAGCCACCCTGTGGAGCTGGGTCCTGCTGTGCCCACGTGTAGCCCAGCCGCTGGACAAGGAAAACGCCTGAGGGCCTGTTTTCACATGGCAGAAAAGGGAGGGATCGCATTGAAAAAGCTGTCCCCTGCCAGGCTCCTTGCCCCAGCACAGGGGCAAGGGGAGGGTGAGGAGGCTGTGACCCACCTGACTGCATTCATCCCGTCCTCAGAACAAGAGCAAGAACAGGGCCCAACTGATTTTTTTGCTTTCATTGCACTACAATGCCTGTTACGGGGCATGCTCTCTGCAGTAAATTACACTAAGAGCCATTTAATTAGTACTAATGGCACAGAAGGGCCAGGGGCAGCCTAGGGACAGCTTTCTGGAGCAGGAAAGATGCTTCAAGCAGCGAGAGTAGTGCCCGGAAATCACTGAGAACTCAGCAGGAGCCCAAGCAGAAACAGATAAAGCAAATGCCATGAGCAGAGGGTGTGCACGTGGACCCCCTTTGCCCTCAGCCCACCAGGCCAAACACTTGCTTTTGGTGGCCTCAGAGTTACACCTACGTACCGTAGGTGGCTTTGATGGTTTTCCTCTTCCGTACACCTACTTAACGAACATGAAATAATTTGGTTTTTTTTTCTGTTTTCTACTAAAAAGAGCCTCCCATTGGAACAGAAACTCATCCGGAGACGTTTCCAGCTCCGTTTCCCTGCTCTTTATCAGCGCACTAACACAAACAGCATGGTGACCCGCTCAGCTAGCATGCGTGGCCTTTAGTAATCCCAGGCTGGAGGAGCACCGCACGCCGACGACATCCTGCCATTAGTCATCAGCGAGTGTGGCTTCACGGGGCTGAGTGGATGCAGCCAGTGCATCCACCCGCTCCTCCGTGCGTGTCCTAGAAGGATCCCTCTGACTAACAGATGTTTTTGAATGCTCTTTCACATGGGAAAATTGGGAAGAACATATTTTTATTGCACCCTCGCTATTTCATCGAGCCACGTGGATCTCCAGGGATGGAGACGTACATAAGAAAAATATTCATTTCTGAAAGCTTCTGCAATTTTTTCACAATACTTTCTTGGCTTAGCCAGCCTAGCAATGCATGCTTGTATTTCTATTTTGCAGCAATTAGTAAGATTTGCTAATTACACTGCTGAGTATTCAAAAACAATTGATTTCCCTTTGTAGCAGAAAATAATTTCCTGTTACACCAGTTCTCTTAATTTTCTTCTGAAACAAAACCAGGCCATCAGTGCCAGCGGTGTCATGCTGCTGTTATTAAATCGCTCTCTCTTCTGCCCTGGTTATTTGTCCTGTGTTTATTATTCCAGAGCAGTGTGCCTTGGATCCCCTACAGCTGCTCTGACTGTATGTATTCAGCACCTCGTTGGCACCATGCTGAGCAGCTGGAGAGCAACACCCATTGCTCAGCAGCCTGTGTTTCTTCTGGTGGTGGAAGGTGGGTGTATTGGGAGAACCTTGGACCTTTCACACTCACTTCTGGCACATGCAAGCAACTGCTCACAGATTAGAAAGTTCAGAGCCCTAGGTGTGACTGTGGGCTCTTCTCTTGAGCCCAGCCCAGAGGGTGTAGCTACAGAGACTCTGGTAAGCTCCAGCAGGGCACAAGGTGCATAGGTCCAAGCTTGCATCTGATCGGCACCGTGTGCACGCAAAATTATGACTTGCACAATTCAAGAGAGCAAGCACAAAAGCACACGTTTCTGTCCATGTAACTGTATAGATTCTGTTGAGAATTCCATTGAAGATGAGGCTCTTAAAAGCACTTTTACACCCCAAATGTCCCAGGCTGCATCACAAGCGCAAGCGTAAAGAATGTGGATATTCAACAGATTCTACTCCAGCTTCTTCTGTTTACATGTTCCTTTGCTGAGCAAGCTAAGCGGCCTAAAATGGAGCACAGATTGGCATGGTGCAGGCAGATGAGCACCAAAGGAAATGTCCTCCATGTTCAATATTGCAAAGCATCTTTGATGAGATTCCTGTGATCAAAATCTCCCACAGGTGTGGGCAACACTCATTTGACAACATTCACAAGCACTCACTTGTCTCGGAATCTGCAAGCTCTCATGGACAACACAGAGGCTTGCGGGTAGAAGGAGAGCCAGCAGGACTTCTCTCAGTAACCTTGCAATACACAAGCAAAAATACTTGGAACTGGACACCAATGGTTCATAATCCCAGGGAAACATTTGCTTTCAGCTGTTCAAACTCTCTGACTACATAGAAAACTGGAGCAAATTTTGTAAGGAAGATGATGCTGGTGTGCAGCTCCCCAGGGCCAAAACCTGATCTGCACTTGCCCAGAACGAATTTGCCCTGCCTAGCGCTTACTCGAGTGAGGAAAGAGCTGCAAGAAAAGGCTCTGTGTGACTTTGGGCCTCCTGGGACAGATGGGCTCGGTGAACTGTGAAATGCTTTGTAGTACCAGTAAGTCAGTTCATTCAGGAAACGGGAAAAAAAATCCCACCTTTCCTCTGCATGTCATGGGTGCATTCACCATTTGGGTTCTGGTGACGTATCTATCTGCCTTCACATCCAACATTTCTCTTACAGTGCATTGCTTTGATACAAAATTAGCTCAGATCATAATAGGGAGGGACTGAAAAGTGGAGCAGAAAAAGCATCCAGCAAAACAGTGTATACACTGTTCAAAGTCAGTAAATATATATAAGTTAAGCCAACACCCTGTCTATAAGCTGTAAGAAGTATTGCAAAACAGAAAAAAACACCTGTGATTTCTCTCCCCATCCTCACATACAGCAAAGCTTTTAGAAAAGCCCTCTAAACTGCAAATTTCCCAAGGGATGAGCAACCGGCAAAGTCCTAACTAACAGTCTTTCTAGTTCATGTCAATTGCAAAAAGTTTAGAGCAGAGGAATACTCTTCTGTGAGGCTTTACACTGACCGAAGGCAGACAAAGAAGAGAGACTGTATGACCTGCATTATCTGTAGAATGTTTGCCTCCAGAAGAAACAAATAGGCTTTTTCAAAGTCAGATTAGAAAAAGCTGTTGTTAACCAGATGCTAGTTTTGAGGCATTACTTTAAGCTGGTAAATGAGAGACAGATAATGGATTTCATTCTTTCCATCAAACCTCTGTTTTTTGGATTCTGTTGATGGGCATGGAAAGAAGAAATGCTTGTTCAGCAATGCCCCTGCAGAGCTTTTTGTGTGGAGCACGGGTAGGGCACCCCGGCTAGAGTGTTGTCTTCGCTAGTGACCTAAGCTGCAGCACTGTTCCTTAAAGCGACAGAAAAAGCCCTACTGCCTCGTTGCAAAGCAGCACTGGCACACAAATATCATTTCAGTCCCCAGAGATGACTGTGAACACTCATGCTTAAGAACACATTTTCCTGGGCTGCGATGTGTTCCAATATATTGCACTGTCCTCATCATGGTTTTGGGGTAGAAAGTCAGTGGCACAATGAGAAAATGCACCCTCCATGTCATGGACCTGTTTCTTGGCTTTCCTGGAGCAGTTTGTGCTGGGCCCATCCCACTGGGTTCAGCAAGTCTCTCGCATCTCCTTTGGCTCATCTCTTCATGGAATGACAGTTGCATCCTGTCCATTTTAATGCATGGGACTAGCACTGTGCAATTTGACTGACTGACACCAGCACCTTCCCTTTTCGCTTCCCAAACATCCCCTCCCAGATTTAAAACTCCCATCCTGTTTGACACGGAACTCTTCAGGTGTGCACAACCTGTGATGATGTTTTATACCGCCTTCAGTGCACAGGTACATCTGTACCATAACACAAGTAACACCTGTTAAATAAATGGCAGACATCTGTGTACGTTATTTTGAAGAGGGTTAATAACAGCCTACAGCCTGTATCAGTTCAATCTAGGCACAGAACAAACTTGTAAGTCCCAATTATTTTCAGACAAATGGCAGTTGTGCTTCAGATCAAGCCAACATCCTGAAAAATCTCAACAGGTGTCAGGACAACCACAAAACTCTGCAGCTGGCACCTCTGCCGTCCTTCAAACACACACTTGCTGGAGGATTAGGCTCTGTCAGACTTTCCACATCATCTCTCACATTCCCTTTCAAAACCTTTTTGTATCCTCTAGACCACACTGAATTTCACCTCACTGTAAACACGCTGGCGTGACTTCTGACCGTATGCTTTTAGTGGAAACTCTGTTTGTTACTCTTCCTTTTTTAGTGTCGAGAGTCCATTCCGTATTTTTCTTTTTGCCTGGATCAAAGTGACATCTACAATTCACTTCTTCCTCCTGCAAGAGCAAATATAACCAGTACTAACAGCAGTAAACATTGTGGTCTGCTGCTCAGCCCTGTAGTGACTGCAGCTTTTGTCTAAAGGCATCACAGGACTGTTGGGCTTACAACATCTTTTTTCATCCTTGAAAATATTATAAGGTTTTTTTTGTACACCAAACATGTCACCTTTCCCCTAAGAAAATCTCTGTTTCAATGGTTCCATAGGGAGTGTTAAACTTTTATAAGGAAAAAGCAGGAATGTGCTTGGGCTACAAATTTTACTTTAAAGGATCCCTTTCACAGTCTTTTAGGGACTTCTGAACAGGAGTTTTATCAATTTATAACAACATGTATGTCAGGCAGACATTGGAATTCAAATTATTTTAACTCCAACTAAAGGCCTGTGTTTAAATGTCTGAATGCATTCCTTTGTGGCTGAGATTTAGGGTGTCTTAAAACTGCAAAGACCATATCTTCATTATAAATATTCTATTTCCTAGTCATTCTTGTGTCAAAGGACTGCTGAAGAGAAAATGTGCACCAGTGTGGTCCAGAAGGAAGCAGAAGTCAGAAAAGTTTTGTTGGACATTTAGGAAAGTGTAGCGCCTAGTCTGCTCACTGAGCCTGGAATCTCCATTACCTAGCTAGATCTGTACTACCAAAATGCATAAAACCAAACTCATTTTTGGTATTCCTTAGTTAGTGCTGACACTTCAAAGAATCAATCTTGATCTTACTTGCTGAGGACCCACTGGACTTAAATATTGCTAAGTGGGAGATTTTTGTTGGTTTTCTTTTAGTCTAATACACTGGATGCTTGCTGGACTGGAGGGTTAACAGACCTCTCTATTTGACAAGCTCCTTGTCTTAATTGTCAGAAGGGCTCATCAACGCTGGCTTTAATGGTTGTTAAAGGCGTGCTCACACAATGAACCCTGTAACTGTCTCTTTAGAAAACCTTTTTCAAGCACTTGCTAAATACAATAAGCATTTCTACGTGGATGTAACAGTAGTGCAGTGGACAAATAATACGGGTGGAAAGAGGCATGAAAAAAGCTTTGTGTTTTATAGATATCGCATTTTTAGAAACATGACTGCTATTTCTCCTTAAAGAACCCCTCAGAAACAAACAAATGAACAAAACCCCAAAAGCAACGATTGTTAATTGAAGTTTTACAATCTAGGCACTATAAAACTAGGAGTGGAAGCAAGAAGCACACTGTCTGCCTTCACTGCTGTATTACTGGTAGTTGACTTGTCCCTTTCTCAACTCCCCCCAAAGTCTCTGGGATGGCTCATGAATGGGAAGTCACTTCCATTTGGTCTGTGCAGAAACAATTGTTGGCACTTGGTGGAATTTGACTCTCTCATCTATGAACCAACAAAAATATGCCAGCTAGTAAGGAGGATCCTGGCTAAAGCAGGGCTCAGCTAAATCATCTGACTGTTTTCTTGGCTTGCCTCTGAAATGCATGTGAAATAGATCAAATCACCTCATTCTGGCTATTTATTATGAATAATGCCATTAGACAGTGCTAATTAACTCTAAGTTGTAAGAAAATGTTGTTACAGAAAGTGCTGATTAATGGTAGGTTACCTAAATGTGAGATACGTGGAGCAAAGATGGACAGACACCTAACATTTGCTGTAGCACACATTCATGGCAGCTGTTTAGCTCTGGAATCATACTTATGCCTCTGCATTTGTCCAAGCCAAATTTCAAATAGGATAGATTCCTGAGGCTGACCCAAAACCCATGTGCTTTATAACACTTACATTCTATTACAATTACTTAGTTCTTCTGTATTTCCTTCTCATTCACCCAGTGAATACAGACAAACGGCATCTTACCATGACTTGATAAGAAGCTTTAATTCTGTACATTTCTCTGTGTTGGAATGAATACTCAGCAGCAACCTAATTTTGTTAACATTTCTCCCCCACTGTTCTATGAGATTTAAATAGCCATCATTGGTATTCTGAACTGTTTTCATCCGGAAAGATTCCAGTTCTCTTTCACAGCCCAGCAAAGTCTTAGTCTTGCACTAAGAAGTTGATAAGGGCAGTTCTTGGAGACAGAAAGGCCTTTTTAATGGTTCTTCCCTGGAGATGCTTGGCTCCAAGTTCACTTTGAAGAACTAGCTCGTGGACTTCTTCAAAATTGCGGGCTGCTTGCTGAGGCACAAAAACTTTGCCGCAGGCTTTGTTATTGATCTGGAAAACAGAAACATAAGAACAAGAAAAGACAGAAGTTACTAGACTGATTTATAAACTTTCATCTCCTGACTGCAATCCATCTCATTACATGTGGGGAAAAAAGTGGATCAAACTGTCTTTGCCTCAGTATGAAACTTTCTAAGTAGAGGATAAAATTTTCCATACCTCCTGGCCCTCCAGAATAGCAGAAGAAAATATAAATGTGACTCAGGATACTCAAGCAAAATTTAAGTAGCCACCACAGGAAGTATTATTTTTTGAAGATAGCAAGCATTGCGTGACTATGTAATGTGGTGATCTTTTAAGCTTGAAAACAAGATAGCCGCACAGGCTGAATAAAGAGACAGCGAGCAGAATGGCTGGGATTCTCTACAGCTAAGTAATTCCTTCTATTCAAGTGCAGGATATATTCAAATAAAAATAGTTGTAGCTGAAAAGATATATCCAAAGGATTCTTCATAACTCATTTTTTTTTAAAAAAAAACAGGCTTTAGCTCATTGTCATGCTGTATTCTTACTAAAAGGATGACTCATTAAGCCAACCCAACCACAAAGATGACAAACCCTCTTAAGGTAATGCTTTCCTGTCTTTGGCTGTTTTCAGAGCAATTTCCATACTAGTTTTGCACCAGCAGGGCAGAACCATTTAAGCAGAACAGAGTTAGGCCTTCAGTAGGAATCATCTCAATGCATAAAGTGATCTTATAATTCCTTTCTGTCATCCATTAAGACTAGATAATGTACAGAGTCTATTGAGTCCTACTGAGTTCCTTTTCTGGAAATAACATAAAATTTACAATTAAAAAAGCTTTCAGATTTATATGAAGTGTCTTCTAACATTCTCTTCTACATTTTAGCTAATTAAATAGTATGAAATTTTTAATCCAGTTCAATCAAATTACTTGCTTGCTTGAGAACCTCCTGCAAACACTGCAGATCTTTGCCTGCTAGACACCACTGTAACTATTTTTCCATCACCTAAAATTAACATATGTTGCTGCATACAGCTTGGACATAAAAATGCAGACAGCTTGTTTTTTTTATCCAGGATACGTGGATGCAACATACCACAAATGGGAGAGACCTACTTCAGTTACCTGGTTTGTATTTTATTTAACACAAAACAATCTGTGCCGTTCTCTGAGAGAGGAAGATGAGACAGCCTTTTAAGGAACAAGATGAAGTCTCAAATGCAGCTGGGATGAGTCACTTCTGGTTTTTGACTAGCCTTGACATTAATTTGCAGTGATAATGTAAGTAGACTTTTAAGTATCCTTGCCTGCATCCATAACTTGGTATCATAAAAGAGTGTCTGTGTGTTAAGCTTCGCCTTTAGTACCTTACGCGAAATAAATCCTTTGAAAAACAAGAGCATTTTATTTTTAAAGCTTCTGTGAAAAAAAAACACAAGTAGTTCTTTTTGACTTGGTACTTCAGAGAAGAAAAATATTCCATGGGAAAAAAAGAAAATGTTAAAAATCAAACCTGGAGCAGTTTCAGTGAGAAGATGAAGCAAGCTTGTGGGCTTGCTGCTAGGACACACAGCCTGTCGTTCAAAACTATGCCTGGTCAGTTAGATGTCATTCACATTCATCCATGATGCAAACTATTACGTTCCAGAGGACAGATGCTGACGGGGGGAAAATTGGCACAGCTAGCCTAGCTGGTGCTGTTCTCAACTGAAAAGACAACTGGGCTAGATCTATGTAGCAAATGAACGACTCCTAGCAGCTGTGTTTTCCCAGAAAGGTTGAGGAGCCCTGGCAGCCTGACTGTGTGTGCCTTCCCACACATGGCACTGTGAATTGCATCAAATGGCAGATTGGTTATGATTTCAGCACATATTTGTAGAATGGTTTTCATTATAATATAGGTATCATGGTGCAGAGTCAAATATATCAACGCCATTCCTAAAAAATAAAAAGTTGTCTGCAGGTTTGATCACACACTGTATGTAACAAGTGCCCTATTCATATTACTCTTTTAGTCGAGGTATTAGATTCTCCTCAGGACATACATCGCTGGCTATGCCTCCAGCAATCTGCGTCTCACTAGACCAGCAGCATATCCCTCATTAACTTCGGGTAAGAGTGCCAGCACAAGAAATGTGGGCGCTAGCAGCCTTGTTTCTCTGAAAAACTTTCACAGAAAATTGCAACCTCAAATGAGGTTGAGTCCTTTCTTCTGCTGAGAAAGGAAGCTGCTGATTTCCCTTCTGCTTTTTTGTTTGAGTTTTCTTAGAACAGCCCCATTTATTCATAATCCTTTGGAGAAATAAAAAGGAAAGTAAGTATCTGTGCAGTTGTAGGCCTTCCTTATACTCAGAAGCATTAAAATGATGCAAACTTAGCTTTTGTTTTCAAAAAAGCAGTTGTAAGACTGCAGCTGTTAACAGTTCTGCACCACCTACACAACGTGAGGAACGTTACAAGTGTGTTGACAACATGAAATGTTGTGACTCTGCATTCGGGTCAGATTTTTCACAGCGTTAACAATATATGTTAGGACGTACTATAAGAGCAGGCAAATGAAAATTTTTCAACTTGGAGATAATATTTAGATCAACAGGTACACATGCTTCTCCATTAAGTTAAGTTTCAATGTCATTCTTGTATGCAGTCTATATTGTACCAGTCAAGGGTGCAGAGAGTTGGTTCATTTTGCTGCCTTGGGTTAAATATGGAAAGACATAACTCCAGCACAGACAGGAAATAATGAAGTATCTTGTGTCAAGAGAAATAAAACCATGTCTCAGCAGGCAAATTGCTGGCAGCCTGAGGCAGTTTGAGGTCTTGAGAAGAATAGGGTTGTGGCCCAAAGACTCAGCTTGACTGTGCAGCCTTGTGAAGAGACACTGTCTCTTTGCAACTAACCAGTTCCTCCTTACTTTGAGTTTCTTGTTTTAATGAAGGCAATTTATTTTTACAGCCATACAAAAGCCTGCAGTGGTCACGTGACTTTGAAATATTCACATTTATAATGGTTTGTCACAGCTTCTCTGTATGTCCCTTTTACCTTACTCTTAAGGTAGCAAGCCAGGCACTCCCACAGTCATTATTTTTAAGAAATATTCTCAGTCTTTAAGAGAAACTTGTCTCTCTGTTCTTCCATTCACTTAATTTCTCAGGCCTAGGAAAGGTGTTTACACACATCGTATTACTCCATGAACTGAACATACAGTGGTTGATCATTCCCTTATTAGAGGATTTCTACACAAGGCTATAGCTTTGACAAAGTCAATCAGGACAAGAAACAAAAATAATTTTCACCATGATTGCTTGAAGCAAAAAATATTTTTATTTTTCTGTTTTCTATCTCTGAGAAGAAAGTTTTAATATTAGAAGAAAAATATTAGTAGTGTTTAGGCTTTCTTACGCTCGGTTGTACAGTCCTGAAAGCATCTAGGTCAGAATATTCTTTGCGCTGTTGAAGTTTTTACTTTAAAAATACGCTTAAAAACACTTGCTTTAAACACAATTGCAAAGAAGTTCCTATAATTACACAGCTTCTCATGCATAGAATCCTCCTAAATTGAATACTGCAATCTAAGGTGTTCCCCAGCTGACTGGAAGGGAAAGGTTTACTTTGAGCTTGAGTAAAGTAATTGTATCTAAGTGAAGATTTTGTGGATATATGACCCTTTAACTGGTATTTAAAAACTGCATATCACTTACAAAAAAAAAAAAATTAAAAAGCAGAAAAATGACAATGAACATTAGCCTGAAGTCTGTTGTTAACCCAGCTAGGACATGAGTCTTTGTCTTCGGTTTGGGAAGAGATGCCAACAACTGAAAATTTCCTGCAAAAGACATACTCTGCGGCCACTGCTAAGGATATACATTGAACATTAGAAAAATTAGTGTTCTTAGCAGCATTTTCCATTGTGTTCAAGTGGACCAGCTCAGAGATCCGGCAAGACATGAAACTGTTTGCAAAGATACTTTTGATTAAGGAAGTCTACAGCAACACAGCTTTCCCTAAATCTAACCAACTTCTTTCCTTCTTAAAAAAAGCAAAACAGCTAAGCATAAATAACTGCACAGTTTACTTCTTCTATCCAAAGGAGCTAACAGAATACAACAGATCAAAAAACCATAATGCATTGTTTCTGTTTCTCTTGCACACTCACGTTCAGATCATGCAGTTTTAAATGACTGAAGGTCATTTCTTCTGGAGACATCTCATTCAAAGTACAGAATATCCAGAGACACAAAAAAACCATTTAAGTTAAAGCACTGACGCTGAGCATGTTTGCATGATATATGAAAGACTTCTCTGGTGAGCAGTGAAAAAGACAGGAGCACTGCTGGTTTGTAAGATGTAGCTACATATTTGCAGACAATCACAATGCCTGAGCATGGAGGACCTGAATTCAAGCAGACTGAGAATCAGCTAATAGAAGAGCTGAGATCCCCCATGGATCCCACCCACCTGACTCCAAGTCCCACAGTTCCTCTGTGGCCCACAGTGGCACTCGCTGCTACTGTACTCCGTGTACAGATAAAGCTTTATGATGCTTGCAAGCATGCTAAGTACAGACTAGACAGATAGAGATGTAGGAAAAAAAAGACAGTAAACCACACTGTGCCTGTGCACATACCCATTTTGGGAAATAACAGGTTAGCTAAATGTAGTTACAGGTCAACTCTTCTACTGAACTGCCAGCTCCTTCCATAAACCTCAAAGGTTTTAGAGCTCAAATAGGATCTGGAATGTAATTCTAACATTAGCAAAACTACCTTTTTTTTTTCTAAACCTCATTCCTGGAAATATGCTTTGTTGAAATTTGCCAGAAGTTCTGCCTGAGACGGACAGGAAACATACTTCGGCAAAAATTGAAGCAGCTAAAACCAGCTTGTAATTGGTTACATTAGGCAACCACAGCACCTCAGGTAGTACAAGAAATGACCTCATTTTTCATTTTTGTACAGCATCAAGATCATAATGGTCTGACAGGCAAAAAAATTTGGAGTGACCTATATGTATTTTAGTCATGCTTTTTGCTGCACTGCCCTTGCCTGCAGTGGTTTGTCTGTCAAATCTCCACATGTACTAATATCCAGTCAGTGAAAAAGATTTATATTTAGACTGTCTCCCTTCCTGACAAACTATGCGTCTTTCATTTAGGAAACCGTTTTAATTACTCAGCACAACTTAATTGCAACTTCCGTCCTATCTCACCTGTCACTGAGCCATATAAATAGGGAACAAACTTCCACAAGAGCAGGGATTTTGTCACCTTCTTTGATCTTACAATGCATTAATTGACCCAACTGAAAATAAATGAAGAACTCTTACCAGGACAGACATCTCCACTACATCTGCTGGTTGAAGGTATTCCGGGTCTACTTTGGGCCAGGACTGATGCAGCACATCGGCACCCCAGTTATGATGAGTACAAAGTTTATTCTCTATATGTGCCAGACCTGGAAAATGAAACCCATTCAACCATATTATCATCAGAACATTCCATCTTTAGGATTTGTTTGATAAATAGGATCAGAACAAAGTTTACTTTGAAAGCAAGTTCCTTAAGGAGGAAGTAACACTGTTTAGATGAGCATACAGCACATTTTAAACAGAAAGATAAACAGCTGTGAAAACATTCGCTTTATACTATGTGTAGCCACTCTAACATGAACATTGGGGGTACATTTTAGATTAGGATTAGTATTTAAAAAAAAATCTGTTTGAAGAATTCAACTGAAATATCAACCTAATTTACTAAAACAAGCAGGAAAACATACAAAGCCTTCCTATCGAGGAACTCTCTCAAAATAAGGCACAATTATGGCTTAATATTTTATCATCTGTCATATGCTGGGTGGTTTCCTGCAATGCGCTGGGTAGTTTCACCAGCAAGTCAAGCTACTCGCAAGATGTGAAGAATCTATTTGCTCACAAATTAAAGGTGCTATGTAAGCATACCTTGCACAGCTTGCTTGTTTTCTTATTTCATGTGTATGCTGAAATAGTTTATCCTTTGATTTTATTTAAAAATACTCTTAAAATGGCTATAAATGATCTTGTTCTATTAAATAGACTTTGCACCCCAAGACAATTCATTCCTAAAGTACCAGTAGAATTAGTTGTAATTCATTCTGAAGCCACATTCCTTAAATGAATTAAAGCTTCCGAGTGGAATTTATGTTTCTGTCTACTCCAACTGTAGGGCAAAATAGAAAGATTTTACTGAGAAGGCTGACAAATATGCAATACTGTCAAGGACAGCTGTTGTGATTGTTTCCTACAAAGCCAGTAGATTTTTAAATTAAAAACATGAGTAAGAATATGGATTAAAGCTTTTTTTTTTTAAAGCATATGCTTCCTTCAGAACTGCAAAACATAACAACCAAAGAGAATTTGAAAACTCATCTGGTTTAAGGAAACTCAAGAAGATAAAGAAAACACAGCACAATAGCAGAAGCAAAAACATACACCATGAATAATACACCAATTTATCTAGCTGGATTGTTTAGACTAATAGGGAGAATAACAGCAAACAGAAACATAAAGAGAAGGCAACTTCCTCCAGAATGAAATCCACCAGATACTTGTCAGTGCTTTTTCAGACAAAGCACTACTGTAAAGCAACACACAATCTTGCTGTTTTCTGAATCACTCAGGGGCAGTATGGTGGACTGCTGGGAGCTATTTCTAATAGCAAGCAAGAATGTGCATGTTTCCTAAGAATAACAATGAAGCTGCAATATTTTTAGGTAAATAATTGATTAAACTCTTCAGCGCATCTGGATTTGTGTGTTTCTTCCCTATTGTAACAGTTGCTCAGAAACCGAAAGAGCAGAAGATAAGAAATCAAGCAGAAAAAAAAAAAAAAAAACAACCCTTCACATTGGTGATTCATTATCACGTTGACTTTAAAGATGACAGCTGCTAAATTCTTCCCCTTTTGGCTTTCGAACATACAGATGAGCTCATTTCTTTCCAACCGATCACATGCCTTGTGGCAGAAGCACGCATACTGGCCACTCCTTATTTTCCTGTTGAAGTGGATTTTTCTAGCTTTTTAAAAACCACTTTCTGATATAAGTGAAGAGCTTCCATCTACATGGGCAGAAACAGGGTCACATTTAATCCCTGTGGAAGCTGTCAGTTGTGGTAAACCTACTAATAAAAAATAATTAAGAGGTATTCTGAAGCAGATAAAGCATGATTAAGCACAATGTCAATCTTTTGGTTCGTTTTTTTGCTACAAAATGGGCTATGAGCTCACCCGTATTAGAAAAAAAAAGTGCAAAAGTCGACAGAACTAGTTTCAGAAAACAGTTGGACAGGAAACCAAAATGAAGGTTTTACTTAGGTTGCCTGTTTGGCTTCCTGCCTTAAACTCACATTCTGCAAGCTGTACAACACAGAAAATACAGTCATGATTTGTTTGGTTTTCAAAGTGCAACACACAGCATCAGAAAATTCATCATCATAATCTAGATGTGCTGGCACACTGAGCAGGACCTAGACAGAATTTCCTCCAGCCCTTCCACTTGACTCTGATTCATTAAACAAAAGCACCATTTGAGGTGTTAAGAACCAACAATTTCACAGACTTTTATTGTAAAAACATTAAAAACTTGGGATACTATCTTATTGTACTGGAAAGCACCTACTGAAATGCACATTATGAAGCAGTGTGCATTTTGCTTTCTATTCATTGTCTTGCTTTGATTTTTCAGCTCTATCTTCTCTTGCAAACACAGCACAGAAAGCCAGCTGAGTGTACTTTTGACAGAGCTTACATGTACAGCCATTTCTGGGGACAGGTCTTGTGCTCAATCCAAAGCCCTGATCCTGCAATTGGATCAGTGTCAATGGACTTTCACTAGCTGGCAAGCTAACACTGAACCAAGCTTTCCCCAGCCAGTAACGCACTGGGCTGAAGCCTTCATTAACACTGCAGCATATTATGCTGCTGTAAATGAGTGAGCTGAGAGAAGGAGGAGAGAGGACAAGTCTAACAACATTTAAGCTCACGGCAATGTTTTATTAGCATTACGTGAATCATTAGTATTTCATTAAAATAATCCTTCCCCTAAGGTGCTATTTGGGTGGAAGAGCAGACTGGCAAAATAAGGAGATATTTGAGAAGAGAGATGTGGAAGCAATTGTCTATTGTGAAGGGAAAGTAGGACAGTAAAGTATTTCTAATCTTACAGAAAAAAAAGCATTAGCATAATGAATCTGTTAAATTCCAGAAATGGTACAGATAGTTTGATGTGACGTTATGTAGGCAAGAGAAAAAGATGTGATTACGAAATAAACTGAGGAATGGCTGGTATGGCGAGGGACAACGGCCAACACTGAGAGCTTAACAAAGGAAAAAGGCAAGGAGGACGGAAGTCTTTATGGGAGATAAAAGGAAATTAATTAAGGCTTCTGAAACTATGCCAGTATTGGAGTTTGTTTTCTAATAGGGGATAGAAGAAGACCAGCGGAGCAGTAGACGGTGACTATGAGGACACATTATCCAAATGCTGATGACCTTTGGATTTAGCAAAATCAAAACAATAGAGATCTCTGTTAAGTAAAAATCCACCACGCTAGCAGGTAAGCAGATAGAGTTTTTAAGAAGCTCAGAGCAGGAATTTCTAGCAGTTGGTAGACACATTCTGGACGGGTGTCTTCCTGGTCTCTGCAGTCCCTCCCAAGGATTGTTAGCTTGTTACTTTGTTCTTCACATGCTCTTTTACTTTTTAATGAATCTTCCTATTTGACAGATTCAGGCAAGCTGAATATCAGAAATACCTTTCTGGAGTCCAGGAGGACCATGCCTGCCAGTCATACATTAAATGGTCTGCAACCTCAAAGAAATTACAGCAATACAGTAACAGCTATTTGTGGACAGCTCTGAGAAAAGCTGTATTATACTACTGGTAGCACAAGTCAGAAATATATGGATTAATTCAGTATGTTGCTTGGGGATTCATTTTGTATATTCCTTAGTGACAGAGCACCAAAGAGAGTTGTGAAAAGCCCGTGTTACTAAAAGCTAACTCTAGAATGCGTTTCCAATTCTGCAAACTCCCTGTGAGTCTCTTTGTTCTCCTGAAAACGATCTGCCTTCCTCCACTGGTACAGACTAATCCTTCATTTTGGATTACTCTTAGAGGGAAAAATCATTCTTTATTCCAAACTGGTCTTATTCTTGGATTTGTGCAGGTTACTTTGGGGGACTTCTGCATTCAATTTTTCTATGAAAATATGCAACATCACTTAGCTTCCAGTCCATTCTTCAGGAAAGTCTTGTTGGGCAAGGACTGAATCCAAACAGAAATACTTGCAGTAGAGCAACTGCAATGATAGTTTTAATGTCACTAAGACAATTATACCATTACAATTTCCAATAATTATGTTTCATCTCATTATATCTTAAGATGTGTTTATCATAAGTATATATCTTTCATGCACCATTTCTAATAACAATTTAATAACTCACAATAAGCAGTTTCGTATCCTTGGGTGGACAGCAAAACACTGTACTACTACAAACAAACAAAAAAACCCCACATCTCCAGTGGTGTCTGTATATTCCTCAGATACAAGGCTTCAGGAAGGAAATAGATTTCCTCATCCTGTTAGTGTTCATAAACTGCCAAGACATCAGGCGGATGAACTCTTCCCACACTGAAGGGCTACAGTAGCTTTTACATTAATAAGTTGTAACATAGCATACGCATCGCACAATTAAGACCATCAGGGTGACACACCAAAATACTGAAAATGTCCTCCTCTAAGCAGCAGAGAGAACTACTTCACATACAAAATATCAAAACACTCAGTACAGCTTTTTGGCTGCTGAAAGGTGAGGCACTTACGAAACAGCATTCAAGCAGCTTTTCCCTTCCCTTCAAACTAGAAATATTTGCTGCCAGCACTGAAGTATGCTCTTCAAACAGCTCACAAAAAAGACCAAAATCTTTCTGCAACCTGGTGCATGAAAACAAAGTGGTCACATATAAACTGAATCCCGTGGGAGAATAACTCTTCAGATGCAGAAGAACTGCTGTATCTTGAATCTACCTAATTTTACCTTAACTATATTTAAAACCTGAGTGCTACATAATGCCCTTGGGATATCAAACTAAAGTTATGAGTTTGCAAGGCTCATCAACTAGTCAATTAAGAAAACATAGTGGATCAAAATGCTATAACTTCTACAAATTAGGATAACATTATTATAATCAAAATGATGTACATCACTGATGCCGATTAGTCATTATTTAAAATGTCAAGCAAGGCATCTTTAATTACCACTTTAAAATTACCTTTACAATTTTCTTAATATTTTCATTTGTTTGCAGTCCTTTAGATGGACTGATTTGCAGTTACATCCAACTGGATTTAGAGAAGTTTTGTGCTAACCAAGAGGATAACTCCATGTAGGTCATTCCAAAAGGAATGCCTACTATTTGTTTCCAGGGAAACTACATCAGTTACAAAGAGCACACTATTTGATTGAGCAAATTCTCAGCTACAAAACGGTATTTTTCAACACAGTCACCACCATTAGCTACATATTCGCACCAGCAATGAAAAAAGCCTGCATGCCGCACTCATAAAAACCTGCACTGTGGAGGTGACACACTGTTTCACAGCTGCTATGACTGTCATTGCTAGGAAAATGTTGCCCATGCAGTCTATCTTTCATTGGCCTGAACAGATGGAATTCAGAAACTGCCAAATCCAGACTGTACAGTGGGTGTTGTAGGACAGTGCAGCCAAGATTGGCAACATGCTCCATAGTTTTAAAACTGGTATGGGGCCAGGCCTCATCGTGTTACAAGAGAAGGGTTGAAAGAGAAATTTTGAGATTAGTCAGCACTGCGATGTAGCCGTCAGAGTTGATAGTTTGTCCTGGTTCCAGGAAATCCAGAAGAACTTCCTATCCCAAAAGACAGAGGACAGCACTTTACCCACTGAGAGCTGTGTCTTGAACTTCTTCAATGGGGAATTCACGTGTCACCACTCCATGTACTTTTGTTTTGACTTTGGCTTGTAATGGTAATACCATATCTCATTTCTGCTAATGATGTGATCCAGGAAACTGTCACCTTCAGCCTCATATTGGCTCCATAGGTCCGGACAAACTTGCATATGGTGTTCTTTCTGTTCCCGTGTGAGCATTTGTGGGACCCACCTGGTGCAAATTCTGTGGTATTCCGGTGCCGTTGCCATTGTTTCCAATGCACTGAATTGCATTGAAAAGCCAATATTCAGCTCTGTACACAGTTCTCTGGTTGTAATCCACCTATTCACACGGATGAGCTGATTGAGACACTTTTCATTTCACGGTGTGACAGCTGTGCATGGCTATCCAGAATGTGCCTTGTCTTTCATGGCACTGTTGCCACAGCTGAAATGCACCACCCACTGCCTCACTGTGCTCACATCCATGGTTTGGTCTCCATAAACATTCAGCAAGTGTCAGCGAATGTCAGTGGGTGCCATTTTTATCTTGGGGAGGAATTCAAATTCAAAATCACACCTTTGCGTCATCTGCACTTCCATGTCAGACACCATTTTGTCAGACTGCCCTTCTGCTGCCATCTGTTACACGTCAACAAAATCTAACAGAGTATTGGTAGAAAGGTTCAACTTTTACTGCCATCCCACCAACATCTGCCTCTGATGCTTTGGGCCAACACAATAAAATAGGAGGTATTACTTCTGAAGCAGCCCTCATAGTTGGAGATTTTCCACCAGAAGTCCCAGTCCCAGGACAGAAATGCTAGATGTTGGCTATTTCTAAATAATACCGTCCTCTTACCAAAAAACAGTAGTTAATTGTATATACATTCTCCTGATAAAATTGTTTAATAATTTTGATGCAATGTAATGATTACCTTGCTAAAAGAGACTGAATTTTTCATGTTCAGTCATAACATTCTTCAGGTAATAATCACCACAAAAAGTTTTTGTTTTTTTTTTTATGCCAGGTGCATTGAATTATAACATGCAGTATTTGGACCACACAAGTAGAATTGCATTTTTAATTGCAGACAGCAGCTGAGGACAATACAATCCTAATTTTTATTATACATACTTTCCATTCTTACATCAGAGAGAGATCCAGTAAGTGTTCAATATTCTCATTCTCCAATGATTTTAGCAAAAAAAGGAAAGTGTCCCTTACTGTAGCAGTCAAAATGATCAACAAGATTAAGCTTTACATTTGATAAATTAGGCTAATTAAGACATCTGAGTGATTTCCTGTCATATTGTGAAACATTTGACAATTCTGTATCCCTAACATGCATTTGAATTTCACAGTTCACACAGCACTGCATGTTTAGATAATTAACCCAGACCACTTCGGACTCCATCTCAAGTATTGTGGAAAACAAAATCAGAACAATTACTTCAATTTAAATGTAATCTTCACTAGATGGTACTTTCTGTTATAAGAGAGTGCTGACTAAAAGTAGCATTTTCCAAATGGATTGTGTCTGATGCCACTCTATTCTGAACAATTAGGTTATTCTGAACATCTTAAAAATACTGGAAATGAAAACAAAATAAGAACCCCCCATCCAATAGGTCTTGCTGTTCCCAGACTGTGCCCCTATGATACTACTATCAACAAAAGCAGCCTTTCTTTGGCAGTTAATAATAGCGCACTGTCACATGCAGCTCTGCAATATAAGCTGTTTAATCACTCTATTCTGTAAACACTTGGAAGCGTAAAGTTCTAGGATGATTGTTGAAAATAAAACTGTTAAAACAGCATCCAAAAGCTAATATTAGGTCCAAAACCACATAGCAGTTTGTGGCCAGCCCAACACAGAATATATTCTTATCTTCCCACATGGCTTGGGACTTTTCCCAGTAAACCTTAAAAGTAACTGCTGAACTCTGGCACGTACATCCCTTATTTAACAGGTTTTAACTACAGTAACACTATGCAATTTAGCCCACTTAGGATTCAGACCTTAAGGCTTACAACTGTGGTGGATTACAAAAAAAAAACGGATTTCCTGTCTATCATTCACACTTTCCAGGGGAGGTTATCTTGCCATATAGAGACAATCAGTCTCTGAAGAGCAATAGCAAGAGCAGTTCTATAAATACCTTTCCACATCTCTGATGCAATGTGTGGAGCCATAGGTGCAACCATAATGCAGAGTGTAGCCAAAGCATCTTCATATTCTGCACTGTGAAGAACAAGAGGCCAAGAAGCTTGCTAAATGAAAAAAAAAAGAAAAAGAAAATAAATTGTAAATATGAATATTTTGGGGTGGGAAGTAAAATAGCTTAGCTAAGAATAACACGCAGTAACATTTCATTCAGATTTCTGCTGGTGCAGATTGTTATGAGTGCAGCACGCAGGCTCTGGTTCATTGCTGGTGAAAACGCATACCTAATGGTGGTGAGTATCTTTAAAAAAAATAGCATTTTGTAGCTGAGAATTTGCTCTACCAAGTAGTGTTATTATGCTCTTTGTATCTGTTGTAGTTTGCACAGAAACAAAAAGGAGGCATTATTTTCAGAGCAACACGTGTATTCTATATAACAAACCCTAAAATCAACATCTAGGTTCAGGACAATATAATTTTACAATAAATTAGGAACTTACAAGCAGTTCTGGAGAATTACAATTGCATCTCTTGGGCACAGAGTGCTCTCTGACACTGTTATAAAAAACAGACAAGCTGGGAAGCTAATCCTGAAGGGGCTGGTGCTGATAGATCCCTGGGGATCTGCTCCAGCACTGGAATCTGAACACTGACCTGCATGGACAACTGGCTTTGAGTAACATTGTGAATGCAGCCGCATCTACAAGTGCAATCTTGCATAAAATCCAAGCTACCTAAAGAGGTAAACCACTTGGACAAAAAACTCAGACTGTGATGAACACAGCATGTTTTTTGCTGGGATAAGGTTCAGTTATATCATATCCTAGAGCTGTTTAAGTAAAGCTGAGCTTAGTGTCAACGTGAAGTTTTAGAGCTGAAGGGAGCTCTGGGAGTGATACGGACAACACAGCCTTCTATGGGTTTGATGTCCAGATTGCTTTAGTAAAGTGTTCAGCTTGTACTAGTAAAGATAATTTTCCATTTCTTGTAAAAGGTGCCTGACAAGCAAGATTTGAACTTTAGCTCCTCTTTTAATCCAAGCAGAAAAGAACACCACTAAAAGCAGCTGGACAACTTTCTCTTTCTTTGCCTCTGTTTTGACTCTGACTGATTACCTCCCATGGAAAGTTCAGATTCTGCATTTAATTTATGATTCATCGCCCTAATGAAACAGCACAGAAGAATGTCAATACGTGTCAGCTTATGGGAACTAGTTCATGGGTGTGACGATCACCAGATCCTGCCTACTAGAAAATTGTCCAAAACCGATGATTGTTTAACACAGACCACAGAAGAGCTGACAGATGGCAACTTCTTGTCACTGCTACTCATGAGAAAAGCACAAACTAGATTTGAATAAATTTTAGTAACTACTACCTGTTTTTTTTTTATATAGAATTTTCACCCATCTCTCCACTTCCTCCTATGAAATGGGACTGAAAGAGGAAGTATCAACATGCTGTAATTAAATTTGCTCTTGAAAGATACTGTACTGACTTCCTTGATCATGAAATATATCAGCGTTCAAATATTTATCTGTCTGTAGGACACTGATTTTTTTTCTTTATTTTTTAAAAATTCACTAATTGCTCAAAATGCCTGTTAATCACTGAGCTGGAAATAGAAAATGGGGCATCACCTTCCCAGCACCTCACATTATCTCAGACTTTCATTATTTTAGTACAGTTGCAGATGCCCTACTTAACATTTTGTTACGTTCCTTGACTTTGCCAATAATTTCCTCAGAATCCATAAGATATAAAATGGTATATCAATGAAGTAGCCAAAAAATCTAAGTTTTAATTTGATTTCTTGTCTAGACTGCATTACCAATATATGTCTGAAGAACTGCTTAAACAGATTTAAGATTGGTAGCAAAGATAAGGATATTTGATCTTTCATTACTGGCTGATAAACACGTAATCTAAACTAAAAAAAAAAAAAAAGCCCAAGACTTGTTATTTTTATGTTTGTTTTGGAAAGGGGAATTTACAAACTGTCTCACTAGCAGACAGTTCAGTACTGGAAACCACCTCAGAGGAATGTGAGATTTTAGGTTATTTTCCCTGTAAAAAATAACCCTTCTTTTAAATCAGAACGTTTGATCATCCTATAATGTACTACTTACGTAGTTACACATACATTTTGTTTAAAAACAGAACAAAAACAGAACAAAACGCATCCTTTTGAAATTACAGGATGCAGATGTAACCATCAGAACCTAGTGTCTCTAATACTTTCAAGCTCTTCCTCTAAAACACAGCATATTCAAAGGAGACAGTGAGATTAGAACATGCTTCTTTTAATCTGAATAGTTCAACCTAGTGTCTGTGAGGGTCTTGAGTCAATAGCAATGGTAATGACATTTAATTACTTTCAGACCTACAGTTCAGGCAGCTCTTGCTTTCTATGAAGACTTACAGGAATAATGACTAACAGAAAAATATCTTTGTTTCTATGGCATACTTACATGGAGTACATTAGAAAGGCTCATCAGTCGAGAAATAGCTGCATTGAACAAATGATCCTTGGTGAAGTACTCTGTTACCTTGTATTAAAAGAAAAGTTCTGTCATCGATTAATTGTAGTTTTCAAAAACTGAATATTACTTTTTACATGGAAATCACTTTGGCACGTAAACGCATCTATATGCAACCACATGTGTGTGTGAAGGGCCCTGGCCACAGGATTTAAATCAGGGAAAGTTTAAGCATAGGAAAATATCTTAAGCCAATTTTGCAGATATTTTTTATCTCCTTCTGAGTCTTGCATAATTGATTTGACGTGAAAACACAATATCAGACTTTACACATAAGAAGAGATGAACAATCATTTCAATAATTTTTTAGGAAACGCTAATCTATTTTCTCCAACAATTTTTTTTTTCTCATTTTCTATGAAACTGAAGGCATGATAATGAGGTGTAAAGCAAGCAGATCAAAATTGTTGTTAGAGATATTCTGCATAATTCACCTATAGCTATGCTGCTGGAAGTGGAGCTGTTTCAAACCCAGACTGATAACATTTTAATGCCATAACACTTCATCTTTTTAATAAGGTACAGAATAGATAAATTTTGCCAATCTAAATCTCACTCTTGCAAAAGAGTTCTGTCCCATGAAATCTGTATGTTAATAGAATGACTTATACAAAGAACATTTTACTTAAGAATGATTTTGTAACTTATTCATCTGGGGGAAAACTCTTGGCTCTCTAAGCCAAACATACAGTTTTGGAACAAGCAGTAACTTATTTATTCATTTACAAACTGTTTCTTTTTACCTCAGAAATTACAAGATTCTTTTGCTCCCAGATCCTTCTGGCTTCAGCCTTCTCTTTCTTACTCAGAACCTCAGGATTGGGCATGGTTCCCGAAGTCCTTGCTTCGACAAGTTTGGTTACGAGTGTCCAGAGGCGAGTCTGCCATCTCTGAACACCCGGCATTGCATCAGCTGAGATTAATGAAATATAGCAGAAACAAACAGATATCAGTTACAATGAAAGAACCCAAAACTTAGAAGCAAAAAGGAATCTGTTTGCTAGAGTTTAACTTAAAAAAAAAACAAAAAAAACTGAAAACCCTTATATTTTACATTGAAAAACGTAAATGCAATGAAGAATGCCCTCAAAAACAATGCTGTGTTGCCTTAACGAAATCAATGGTAAATAACAAAAGTATTTTCTGCAACGGCTTTAAAACATATATCTAGCAGAAATATTTGCTAAATCTATATGGTTATGTCACTAATTGAACATTCACCTTGTGTTTCAATGACTCGAGAAAACAGTTCTACAAGCTCATTTTTCAGACTCATGGAAGAATACAAGCATATATATATATATACACACATGCATACACTTTTGTTTGAGAGTGATTTCTTCTAAAATTTGATCTTAAAAAGTACATATACTTCTGTTGCTACAGGGATTCAACCATGCTAACAATTATTGCTATGATTCTTGGTACCATCTTTTTGACAGAGCTTAGACTGGGAGGACTATAAAGCATTTCATCCTCATCTTGCAAGTACTAGTCTTGCTGCATGGCTCCTCAAATAATGTTACATAGGAATTGTGATTCAGAGAAGTCCAAGCTAATGCTGCTCACAGCCAGCTATCCCCTATGGTGTGGTGCTGAGCCACTAGGGAAGGTACAGCTTGCAGTTCAAGATGTATCAGGTTTCTACTAGACTGCACATCACTACATCACACTGCACGGGTGACTAACACAGGTGCATTATCCAGTTGCACTAGGGAAAAGATTTCCTGCACATTTGAACAGTAAAATACAACCTGATTGACTATGTCTGTGAACTCAGGTGGGATGCAGAATAGAATGCTCTGTCCAAACTTTTCATCTCCTGTTCCTGCCAGGATCTTGCAGACCATCTAAACACTGCAGGCTTGGTATTCTCCAGACTGTAGTTATCCTGTAGTAAGCTGTATGTTTGGCCATATCTGGTCCTGCATGCTCTAGAATATTGCTTGCCCACACCAGGAGAGATAATGGCATGAGACTTTGCCTTCATGTCCACCAGTGAAAAGATGAGAGATCTTGTCTGCAGGGCAATCCCACAAGGCTATCGAAACACATCCAAGTGAGGATGAGGAAAAAGGAAACTGACAGCTGGTATTAACATTCTCCCACTAAGACAATTTTCTGTTTACTTGATTGATTTCTTCAATTTAAATGTCCACTATTTTGTTATTATAAAAAAATTAAGATCAAAAGCTTACTGGAGATTTAAGAAATCCTTGTCACTTACTTTTTTTTTTCTTGAATTATCTTTAGGCTGCTAAAATCTCACTGAGTTCATGTTTTCCAACACTTTTAAGAAGACATGAATCACAAATCTTTCTTTGTATTTCTCAGGTGGTGAACAGCTTGGTTTGAATGACTACCTGCATTTTCCTAGCATTATATGTGCATATACTTTGCTTTTTTAAAGAACATTTTACCATGAAGCTCCAGTGTACTTTACAATTAATATTTTGTACCCATAATTTTCACAAGATGGAAAAAATACAATAAAAAGATTGCACATGTCTGAATTTGCTGCTTCAGAGGGAATTTTAATAAATACATATTTTTAATAGTTCCCTTTCTTAGATCAAAGAGTCACTAAAAGAACTAAAGAATACCCCAAGTTGGATTGGTGACTGCCCAGCCCTCACGTTTGTCAGCATCTCTCTGCCAGGCCTCTCTGCCCTTGAGGGAGGCAACAGCTCCTCCAATTCAGTGGTACCCTCAGACTTAGCACACACTCAAATCCTGCACCCAGACACCATCTCCAGACTAAGTCTTTCCTTGACAGATGAAACACTTGATCCTGTAGAGAGAGGTGCAATTTAAAAGGCTTAAAGAACATCACTGATTTTGTTAGCTTGCTTTCTAAACTTCTAAAATACCAAATAAAAACACAGGAAGCAGAGAGGGGTTGCACATCTGTTGATACCATCAGCAAAATGCACTTAGTGTCTTGTTCCAGAGCAGCCTCTGGGAGACTGTTGACGTGGCAGAGCACCCACCACCTGGCTACACAGCTACCTCCTTGCAGAAGCCGTGCTATTGAAATCATGGAGCATTTGCAAGAAATGGAGACAAACTGGGAAGAGATTTCTTTTGTTAACATTGCTTGGGAAACAGATTTTCCCACCACTCTCCCATCTGGGGAACCAAAGGGATACCAAGGAGGCCAGAAGGGGACCACACAGGGAAGGGGAAGCAAGGTCCAGGTGAGGAGTGATCCCCTTTAAATAAAGTTTTATTTGCTTCTGGGCACAAGTTCAAATGCCTGTGACTCTGTGCAGGACCAGCAATATGTGCTGGTCAGTGACATCTACTCTGGCTGCAACAGCCAGCCAGGCCCTGGGTGCCACACATCAGTGACATGTGGGTGTGAGCCTGACCCATCATCCAATTGTTCAGCCATTGCATTATATTTTGTCTACTTGTATGCTGGACACTTAGTCCAGTAGAACACTGTTAGAAATAGTATCAGAAGTTTTGCTGAAACCAAAAAAGATTACCTCTACTGTCTTCCCTTGGTCAAATAGATGAGTGACCTCGTCATAAAAGGAGATTCAGTTGGATAAACAAGAGTTTCCCCTCATGAACTAGTGCTGGCTGTTGACCAATAACTACATTTTCTTTCAGCTATTTTTCAGCAACTCCCAGAATAATCTTTGCTATAATATTAGCGGGAACCAAAATGAGACTGACAGGCCTGTAATTATCAGGGTCTTCTTTTATTGCCCCTCTTGAAAACTGGGACTTTGCCAGCTTCCAGCCAACTGAGACTTCTCCAGATTCCCAAGATCCTTTAAAAATAATTGACAGAAGTCTCGCAATGACATCAGCCAGCTCTTTGAGTATGCTGAGATTAATCCCAACAAGCCCCATCCAGCTGCAAAAGCAAATCCCACACAATCTGGGGGTTGGCTGGGAGTTTATCTGCGTACTGTTAGGGACCCAGGAGTTAGAGCTTTTTTAGCTTTTTTCTTTTTTCTTTTTTTAATAGGCATTATCCATTCATATTCCTAGATCTGTGCTGTTCTCATTAGATGGCATCAGAAAGCCAACCAAGAAGTGATTAAGTCCACTTCTCCAGTATATACAAATGAACACACGAATGTAATGGGTGACAGATAAGAACTGAAATTGTGCTTAGTACAGACTGAACTAAGTAGCAAGAATAGAATGAAAGAATAAAGAAATACACATTTTTAAAATCAGGCATGGGGAATTTTACTAAATCTTCATGTAACAAGAAGACTGCATTAAAATATATGCATCAAGTCTACATTAAAATGTATGAGCCACAGGAGAAATTAAGACCTGTCAGTATGACGAATTGCACGATGTCAGTAAATAAGTGTGTAGGAGGGTAAATCTTATCTTATTTAAGAGCTAAGCTCATAAAGGTATGTCCTGTGTACAAATATTAGTTACTAGGGACTCTGATTAATGAGATTATTTCAGAAGGTATTTTATGGTCCATCTTACAAAAAGTCATTGCACACGTCTAAACAAATGGAAATAATAAATTAAAAAAAAAAGCAAAGTTTAATCTGGAATCTGACACCATTCCAGCAAAGCAAAGCATCTTTAAATAAAGAAAATAATTTGAAAATAATCATTTTCAATCAATAAATTGTAGCTAATAAAAAAAAAAAAGAGAATGAGATCCAGATTTGCACTCTAGTTCAGAAGAAAACACCATCTGAGAAATGGATTTCATACATCTTTCTTCTTTCAGATCTTGTAATATTCTTGCAAGCCTGCCTTGCAGTGACAGTTTTGTGACTCCTCTTTTAAAAGAAACAAACAATAAAAATTGCTCATTATAATTTTTTGTCTCAACTATGCAAAAAATTGAGCAGCAAGAACTACTTTAATTTTTGTATTAAGATACACTAGGAAAAAAAAAACAACATCAAGTCTGACTTACTTTTAGAATCCCATAAAATATCTTGTTCTGGAGGAGCAGCAAACAGAATGTAAAGACGTATGGTGTCAATGCCGTACTCTTTCATTAATTCTTCAGGGTCTATTCCATTGTGCTTAGATTTGCTCATTTTTTCCCAAGTGACTTGGACTTTCTCACCAGTTTTTAGGTGAACTGGTTCAGTGCCTAAAGATTAAGACAAACACAAAATATTAAAATAAATTTTGTTCGTCTGTAACAACAACTCAGTTTTCTAAGAATATTAAGAGAAAACTATTTCTAGTGAGTTGGTTTGGCTTTTTTCTTCCACACAGTTTAAAAAGAAAAATAATAAAAAAAAGTAATAACCTTTTTCCCTCCCAAATTTTTATCCCCTGAGATTTAAGCGTTGTTTTAACCATACCATTTAAAACCTCATAGGTGGGTGTAATTATTTTGTACAGTTTTGGCCTGTTGTTAGCTTTTACAGACCACAGGTTTATAACTTTAATTGCAGTAAGTTATCCTGACAAGAAAGTGTGCCTACTGTTGCATGAATTTAGGGACAAAAAGGGGCATTTAAACAGATAAAGATGCACCCAAGGAAAAACACCTGCAAACTTTTCTGGAACAAAATAGGGTAACAGACAATGGTAAGTATAAGAGGGTTGTTAGTGTATATTTTTTTGTCTTTTTTTTTTTAGCCTGTCTTATAGGATTTGTATGTGGGAGAAAGCAGTGAAAACTGCTCTCCCTCTTTCCTCTGGCTGTGCAAGAGGAGCGCTTGAAGGAGGGCAAATACAACCAAGCCTCTCCTGTTGCTACAGCTCTCCAGACAAGGGCTGCTGATCCAGCTTATGCAGTGAGGGCACTGGGAAGAACTGAGAAACAGCACTTTCTCCTACTCCCATTATACATCCCGTATATGTCTAATATTTATTGAATATACTAACAACTGTGTTAACTTTGCCACAGTGTTCTTGTAGGTTGTCTGTTTGCTGGGACTATTAATTCAGCAAGCTGCTGAGCACTGTCTTAACTAAACTTTGGATCCTTTGGACTACAGTAGAGCTAAAATAATATCATGGCATTGTTTCTGTATGTGGTTGCAATTAAAAATTGATAGATTAGTAGGGTCTCTGTACACTCAGCAGCGGATATAAATCCCAGCCTCATGGAAGATACTCTCTGGTTTAAATATTACAAGGATTTATTTTTCCCTAATTTTCCCAGCACTGAGACCTGTATGTCTCTTTTTAACTGAAATAGTCTCTGACTTTCTGGGTGCACCTGTACTGGATTTCTTATGCATCCTCTCTTACCAGTGAGATCAATCTCCTCTCTCTTCAAATATTGGCCTGTTGTTCTTAGTCTGAATGTCTGATTCTTGATAAGACCTTGAACCAAAAGCTTATGGAAAGGCTCCCTAAGGATGGAAGGAAAAAGAAACTTGTAGGTTGAAAACAGCTGTCAAAAGTATACTTATGATAAGCCTCAGACGTCAGACAGTCAGGTGTAGTTATGTAATGAAACAAGAATTTCAACTTCACTGCATAACTGTTTGGCTCCTTAGAAAGAGTGCTTTCTGCATTTATTCATGGTGCCTGGCTGACAAGTCTAAGTATTTATTTGCACTTTGTACACATTCTTGCATCATGATTTAGTACAGAATTATTACACTGTCACTTTTCAAATTAGCATAAAGATAATACACAAAAGTTCCTTGGCCAGCTGGGCAAGTTCCCTAACTCAAAGCTAAATCCCCATTTGTAAAAGCTGGCAAGTATGAACCGCCACTTTTTTACAAATATTTAGTTGTAGCTTCTCTCTGAGAAATGCAGTATTGTGGAACAAATCAAATTCTTGCTGCAAGTTTCTTTCTATAAACTGAGAAGATAGTTTCTCTAACATAAGTATTTGCATGCCCGGACATGAAGACAATGGAGAAAATGAAGAAAAGGGCAATGCAAGAAAGTTCACCTTAGTGGATCTATTCATATTTAATATTTATATAAATATTTTATATTTATTTATATGTTTGTCATCTTGAACAGTACAACTCTACTTTTCTTATTTACATCAGGAAGAGTAAGTTCTCATTAAATGTGTGTATCACAGAGATAAAAAGAGCCTTAAAAGCACCAGAGCTAAAGGCAGAAGCTAATTCAGCAAGAAATAAACTCTAAGTAAACACTTTTCTGGTTGATAGATATATTATTGCTGTCACCTTCCTTCAATGATCTTATATTTCTTATCCATCTAGTCAGCTTTCTGTCACTGTTTTCACTTTAAGAGGACAACAAAGTTAATCTCTTGAGGTTTCAATCAGGAAAGCAAAAGCAACCCTAAGAACACTAGTGGCCAGGGAAGAGGGGTAGCAGCGAGACCCAAAGGGCATGGAGTCTGGGGAGCTTCCTCAAGGGATCCTCAGATAAAGACACTGGTTACTGTCATTTTGGAGGATGTGCTAGTCAGTGCTCCTTAGCACTGACCTGTACTTCCTAATGGTCACATGTGCTCAACATGTAGCAGTTTGAATCACCCACAATTCCACTTAACAAAGGCCCACACATTTACCAAAACACTTAAGAACAAAGGATGCATCACTTGTATTTACATATTTTCCAAAAGCTAGAATAAATCCCTACATCTAAGGAAGAAACAGTAAGAATAGGCCTCCACATTTTACTTCACATGTACAAAAAAACCACAAATGAAAACACTATTCAATCTGTAGAGTCACTGTTGTATTTTTACATTATTACAAAATATAAAATATATGAAAATTTACCTCATGATTTAAACCACAGTTATTTATTAAATATAGTATTCAATTATTAAATTATACAACATTTACGTATGGTTTTACAGTACTGAAGCAGATGCTGCCAAATGCTACTCCTTAAAAAAAAACAACAGTCTTCATACTTTATATTCAATATATTCATGTTTGAACAGGAGTTTCCTTCCTTGCATATTTTTCATACTTTCAGATATTGTCCAAGTACTGGCCCATAGCGTATCATTCAGTCACCAAGCAGCATTGGTCTCTACCATGTTACCTGGTTTTATCAATGATTCAAAGTAAGAGCATCTCTATAAATATTTTTTAAACTCAGGTTTGAACATAGCTTGCCTGAAAAATCTCGTTATTTGTAAGTAAGTTAAAGTATATTAGGAAGACAAAAATTCAATTCAAATTTAAAGAGTAGACACAGGAAAACGTATTTTAAAAATAGGAGGCAATAATAAACTGAAATCTCAATTACTTAAAATTATCTAAGTCAATTAAAAGATGAGAAATCAGGAACAAAAGTCTTGCATCCTATCTAAAATAAATGAGTATAAAATACTTTAGGAGTGAACTGTTTGGGATAACACTTTTTCTACAAACTAAATAAATTACACCAAGGAAAAACTAGAACAATTTTTTCTCCTAAAATTGAATACGCCAGTCTGTTTAAGAACTCAATTTAAAATAGCTACACTTGTTACTATCTAAAATAAAGCTAATGAGGTTGCCAGAACATCAAAATCAGATAAGACTGTCCACTGGAAGTGATTTTTCAAGGAACACTTATCTTTAATGACAAACCACTAGTTCAGATCATATGCCAAGTTATTAAAGGCTGAATGGAGGAATGAGCATTTCCTATTTTTGTTTATGCTGACAGAGGCTACAAAAATGCAATACAAAATACATTACCAATTATGGGGAAAAAAAAACCCCAAACATTTGTTCCTAACTGGGAGACAGCAGGATAATGGAGAAATGCCCAAAACAAGAAAACCAGAGCCTGTATAATAAACACAGGGCTCAGAAACAAATTGAGCACTGTGCTGTTCTCCCTGATGTGCAGAGTGCCTTTGTTGTGTTGTGTTGGCTCCATCACACGGTCATATGCAGAGTTACATTTCAATTTACACTAATTAAACCATACACCTCTAACCTTCCCCTTCAGAGAAACTGGTGTGTTTCCTTGCTATGGGAGGGAACTGCAAAGATGCCAGAGCACACCTGTAGTAATTTTGACCTAAATGCTGCAACATCAGCTCATGGCATGGCATCATAAAAATCTTGTGATTGATACTACTGGGATCAACTGAAACTAAGCTATGCACGGACAGCCAAACTTTTCTATCATAGTAAATGAAGAGGTGGCTTGAGTTTCTCTCTGTCACAGTTCAAATTTTAAGGATGCTGGAATGGGATATGCCTTTACCTTCTGTGATGTCTCTTGGCACCCATCCTGAAGTAGGGGTACTTTGGCCTCCTTTTAGTGCAGCTTTTTATCATGTTTTATGTCAGATGGGAGCCCTCCTGTGAAATCTGTCTTATATCTCTAAGGATTGGTTGTACTAGCCAAGAAGTGTACAATTCATCTTTCTCCTTACAGTAATTTTCATATACACAGAGAGATCAATCTTTCTGTGAAGGAGCACACAACTGATAGAGGAGCAAGAATGAGTGACAGATGAGGAACTCCTGCTCAGTGCCGCATCCTCAGGCTCCTGGGTCTGCTCTGTGTGAAGCCAAGTAGTGGGACTTGCAGTCCAAACACATATGAGCTGGCTGAAAGGACTCTGGAGTGGAAGGTAAGGAAGCCCAAAAGAGTTAGTTGACATTCAAGCACCACTTCTTCCAAGCTCAAGATTGGTGCATCCCTAAGAGTAAGAAATCAGACAAAGGTGGCAGGAGACCCATGTGGATGAGCATGGAAAAATCAAATGGAAGAAGAAAGTCTACGGAATGTGGAAAAGGGGTCTGGCCACATGAGAGGAACATAGGAACACTGTCAGGGCATGCAGGGATGCAACAAAGGAAGGCACACTTGGAATTAAATTTGGTGAGGGATAGTGATAGCGCAAGGGAGAATGGCTTTAAAGTAAAAGGGGAAATTTAGGTTACTTGTGGTGAGGCACTGGCACAGGTTCTCCAGAGAAGTTGTGGATGTCCCATCCCTTGAGTTGTTAAGGCTAGGGCCCTGGGCAGCCTGATCCAGTGGGTGGCAACCCTGCCCACAGCAGGGGAGTTGGAACTAGATGATCCTTAAAGTCCCTTCCAACCTAAGCCATTCTATGATTCTGTGATCTTTAAAAGATCGTGGAGAATGGAAGAGGTGCCTGATGACTGAAGGAAAATCAATGTTATGCCAGTCTTCAAGAAGAGCAAGAAAGAGGAGCCAGGAAACTACAGGCCAGTTATCCTTACCACTGTCCCCAGGAAGCTGATGGAGCAGCTTATTCTGGATGTCATCTCCAAACAGGTGGAAGGGAAGAATGTTATCAGGAATAGTCAACATGGATTCACCATGGAGAAATCATGCCTGACCAATCTGGTAGCCTTCTATGATGTCATGGCTGGCTGGTTAGATGAGAGGAGAGCAGTGGATGTTGTTTACCTTGACTTCAGCAAAGCTTTTGACACTGTCTCCCATAACATCCCTGTAAGTAAGCTTAGGAAGTGTAGGGTAGACAAGTGGACAGTGAGGTGGATTGAGAACTGGCTGACTGGCAAAGCTCAAAGTATTGTGATCAGTGGGATAGAGACTAGTTGGAGGCCTGTAGCTAGCGGTGTTCCCTAGGGGTCAATATTGGGTGCAGTCTTGTTCAACACCTTCATCAATGAACGGGATGAAGGGATAGAATGCACCCACAGCAAGTTTGGTGACAATACAAAGCTGGGAGGAGTGGCTGACACACCAGAAGGCTGTGCTGCTATTCAGTGTGACCTGGACAGCCTGGAGAGTTGAGTGGAGAGGAACCTTATGAAGTTCAACAAGGGCAAGTGCAGAGTCCTACACTTGGGAAGGAATAGCTACTTGCATCGGTTCAGGTTAGGGGCTGACCAGCTGGAAAATGATTTCTGTGGAGAAGGATCTGGGTGTCCTGGCAGACAACAGGTTGGCCATGAGCCAGAAGTGTGCCCTTGTGGCCAAGAATGCCAATGGTATCCTGGGATGCATTAAAAAGTGTGGCCAGCAGGTCAAGGGAGGTTCTCTTCCCCCTCTACTCTGCCCTAGTGAGGCCACATCTGGAGTACTATGTCCAGTCCTGGGCTCTTCAGTTCAAGAAAGACAGAGAACTTCTAGAGAGAGTTCAGAGGAGGGCTACAAAGATTTTAGGGGCCTGGAGCATCTCCCATATGAGGAAAGGCTGAGGGACCTAGGTCTGTACAGCCTGGAGGAGTGAAAGCTGAGAAGGGATCTCACCACTGTTATAAATATCTGAAGTGCAACAGTGAAGTGGATGAGGCCATGCTGTTTTCAGCAGTGTCCAGTAACAGAACAAGGGGCAAGGGGCACAAACTGGAACATAGGAAGCTCCATATGAACATGAGGAAGAACTTTACTGTGAGAGTGACAGAGCACTGGAACAGGTTGCCCACAACCTCAAGACCCGCCTCGATGCTTTCCTGTGTAAGCTAAACTACTTTAAGGAACCAGCTTTAGCAAAGGCGTTAGACTAGATGATCTCCAGAGATCCCTTCCAATCCCTACAATTCCGTGATTCTGCAACAGCAATAAATACTGGATGCAGAAGGATATCCCTAGAAAGGGAGCTTACTGAATGCGTTTGCATCCCACATCTTTAGAAAGGCTGGGAGAGCCCAATATCATGCCCTAGAGTTAAGACAAGACTTTGGTCAGTCACTGGCAGCTGAGTTCAGAAGCTCATGAAATGTGCAGTTAGATTCATAGGTACTGGCAATACTGTAGAAAGCCAGAATAGAAATGAAAGAGGGGGTTGCAGGGACATTATTTCAGGCAGAAGAAAGATCAAACAATATTGAACATTTAGATTTTACACAGTCAATAGCTGAGTGCTTTTACTGAAAATCAATACTTGTGATAAAGTCCCTAATGAAATTTGAAAAGCTGTGATACACCTCCTTTAAAGAATAACCTACTTCTGTCATACAGGTATCTTCTTTTATTCTGTAATGCAGCTATGTAAAAATAGTGCCTTCTAATTCCACACATTTGCTCTCTATCGAAGTCAAATCTGCTGAATTAATGGCAACAATAAACTTTTTTATTGCTTTATAATCCTTCGGGGAGAATGTGCTAGATTCCATTTACAATTATTCATCCAACAGAACTGATTACTAAAGCCTAGGGAAGAGGCAAATTCTACACAACTTTGACTTGCAATAACATGGTTGAGCAGGTGTAACTTAGTGTGTCAACACACTCACCATGGCAGATTAAGCTGGAACAGTTGAGGTAGTTGCTGGCGCCAGCTGCATGCATGGCCCCTCTCCCAGTGGTGATTACAACTGGGAGGGCTGGCTGGCTTGCGAATTCATTCCAGAACTGTTGCAGTTTAAAGATAGCTAAAACAAAATGGAATAATTTGAGCTTAATCTGTCACATGTATCAGTGCCCAGAGGGTGCTACTTATGCTGTCTTCTCATCTCCAGTTCAATGCATTAAAAAGAATATGTAAAAGATCATGCTCAATCTCCAGGAGATATTTACACTATATTTACACCTTTACAATTATAGATGCCAAATGTTGCATTTGATACGAAAGCAACTATGACATCTGTAAATGAATGGCATATAATATTTATACTGTAATAATGTGTATCATATGCAAGGAGATCGCTTTTCAAATCTGAACTCTGACATTTTTAACTGATGTTTTCAATATCATTATTATATTAATAGCCCTTAGTACAGAATTAAAGACTAACAGGAAAAATGTCAATAAATTTGAAAGTAAGGAGGTTAAAAGCCAAACAATGAAGACTTCAATGAGGAAAACCCATCAACATGAAAACTATTACAGAATAATGGGGGAATCTCAGAAATTTGTCCAAATACTAGTTACACGTTAAACGGTGGCAGGTCTCATTAACTGAGATGCGGCAGAATTTGACTAATTTATTCAGTGAACAGAACTGAGCTGCTAGAGAAAAATCAAGAATGCAGTAGAGAGCAGTGTTTTTTAATACTTTATTTTCCGTCAGAGCTGTGGGCTTCAATGCCATGACTTTGAGCTTCCTACTAGTAAGCTTGTTGTTTCTGATCACCTTTCCAGTCTCTGACACCTGCCCTTGAGCAATCCTAACAGTAGACTGAGCACAAGTGGCTTCTGACAAATGCTAAAACATGTTTAAAACATGTGGTAGTATTCATAGAGGAGTTGCAATTTCCATATCAGAACAACCTAATTTGACTTCATGGCTTAAAAACACATAATGCTTTAACTTCTGTAGAGCTAAAGCAAGCAAATAATTTTATGTATGATGAAGAATTTGTTACAATCATCTTGCATTCTAAATACATATATAAGCAGTACAAACAACAGATCCTGGGGGCAATGCTGTAACATATCTTTACATGTAAAAGTTTCTTGAGTTTGCCTATGACCTCGGTGGGATTCTCTACAGTCTTGAAAATTATTCCTACAGAAAGCAGTTTTGATTTTCTTTGCTATTGTCACTAGACATAGTCAGTGCTTCTTGTGCATTTTTTTGCATCAAAGTTAGAGTTTTCCTCTGAAATTGACCATATTTAGACCAATCTACTTTACACAGCTTTGGTGCTACTGGTCTGTCACAGCATTCCAAATTAATAGACCTATAGGCCTTAAAATAATGCAGATTGGAAGGGACCTTTTGGAGGTCACTTGGTCCAACCCCCTGCTCACAGCAGACCTAACTTCAAAGTTAGAACAGGTTGCTCAGGACCCACTGAGATGAGTTTTGAAATACCCAATGATAGAGATCACACAAACTCTCCAGACAAACTGTTCCAGTATCTGACCTCCTTCACTGTCACATCTTTTCCTTCAGTGCAGCTCTGGACCTTGTTGCAGCCTGTGACTGTTACCCCTTTTCATTTCTCTGTACATGTCTGAGAAGACTCTGGTTCCATCTTCTCCATAATCCACCTTTAGGAAGCAGTAGACTGCAGTTAGATTCCCTCCTAAGCATTCTCTTCTCCAGGGTGAACATGCCCAGCTCCCTTAGCCTCTCTTTGTATGCCACAAGCTCTACTCCCCAACCACCTTAGTGCCCCGCCACTGGACCTTCTTCAGTGTGATAATGTCCTTCACCCTTGGGGTCTCAAAACAGGACATGATATTCCAGATGCGACTTCCTGAGTAATGAGCGGACAGAGATAATCACTTCAGGACATGCTTCTGCTAACACAGAGCAGTATACTCTCATGCCTACTGCTGATTACATCCAACTTGGTTTTCATCCCTCAAACCTTTCTCTGCAGTGCATACTCACACATAATTGTCCCAGTCCATGCTGTTTCCATGAGCAGGACTCTAGATTTGTCTTTGTTGAACTTCAAGAGATTCCTGTCAGCACCACCCTCAGTACGCAGTGATCAATTAACTTGTGGAGGGTGCAGTTTGTTAAATTCTCTGGGTTGTTGATGAAGATTTTATAGACAATCTGCCTGAGCAATGACTCCTGAGGAAGACCACTTGTAAATAACTACCAGTCAGATTTTAAACCATTGACCTTTTGAGTCTGATGGTCTAGACAGTTTTTCCATCCATGTTGTAGCCTACTCATTCAGTCTCTATCTTGCAAGCCAAAATACAAGAAACGTGTCAAGAGTCTCGCAAGAGACATAATAAATGCTCTTTCTTCATCCACAGAGGGAATCATCTAATCACAAAAGGAAGAGAGATTAAGTTGGGCATAGTTTACACTTGGTAAATCCATGGTGGTTACTTCCAGTTACATTGTCTTTTATGCATCTGAAAAGTACTTCTAGGAGTGCTTGCTTCAAAATATACCTGGGGACTAGTGAGGCTGACAAGCTTGTAAGTAATTTGGATCATCCTTCTTGTTTGTTCTTAAAGACGAGTTTTACATTTGCCTTTCTCCAGTCCCTAGGGGCATTCCCTGATTTATCTTATTGTTAGACATCACCTCTTTCACCACAACCTTCATGAACAATAGGCAGCACCTCACAATGTTAAAGGTCAGCTCCTTCAGCACCCCTTGGATGCATCCCATTTGGTCCCATGAACTTGTACATGTCTGATTTCCTTAACTCATCCCTAACTCAGTCCTACTCTGTAGTGGGTAGTATCTTCTGTTACTAGTCTGTTATGCTGTTTGTCTGATTTTGTATCAGGACAACATTTTCCTTGATATTCCTGTCAGTGTATCTCCAGAAGTCCTTAATGCCTTCACATTCTTCACAAGGTTCAATTCTAGATGAGTTTTGGCTTTTATCAATTACATTGTGCCTACCCAGTCAATGCTTTTACATTCCTCCAGGGACAGCCAATCACAGAATCACAGAATCACAGGGATGGAAGAGACCTCAAGGATCATCAAGTTCCAACCCCGCTGCCATAGGCAGGATTGCCAACTGTTATATCAAGTACTAGATCAGATTGCCAGGGCCCCATCCAACCTGGCCTTAAAAACCTCCAGGGATAGGGCACCCACAACCTCTCTGGGCAAACTGTGCCAGAATCTCACCACTCTCTCAGTAAAAAACTTCCCCCTGAAATCTAATCTAAAGGTCTCCTCCTTTAGTTTAAAACCATTCCCTCTTCTCCTATCACAATGTCTGCTTCAACTCTCCATGTATTTATTTTAAGTGCTTGAGGTCACTCAAGAAGTCCCTTTTCAGCCAAGCTGTCCTCTTTCCACACATTTTCATTTTCTTGCACATCAGACTAGAGGACCATTTACTTTGCAAGCAAACCTCCTTTTCCTTGTGGTCTCAGTTTATAGTAACAGTACTTTAGCCACCACAGTTAATGAGGTAGAAGAATTTGATTAGCAGAACTATTGTGTTACAGCTCCCAGAACTATTGTGTTACAGCTCCACTAGATGGCAGATAGATCAGTATTGAAAAGTTCTTTGTAGCATTGATAAATCTGAAATTGCTTGCAAGGAAAACCTCTGAAATTCTCTGCTAAAATAGTGACAGAAAGGATGGAACAGCCTACAGCAAAGAAGGAACAGCCTTCTGTTCCTTCAGACAACAGAGTGAAACATAGGCTCAGAAATCATCCGTACCAAAATTTCAAATAAATGTCACTGCAAATTATTTTGCAGGCAAGAATGAGTGATAAAAACACGATCGTCCATTTTCATCAAATGATTATGAAATAACTCAGGGAAATATTCCAGTGGCTCCATTACCTACTCCATCCTTTTCTGGTGGTCAGCTACTTAAATTCTAGTACTGTAGCAAAACGACTATGTCATGTGTTTGTCATGTTCCTCTTTTGCATAAAGCTTGAGAAGTGGATACTAGTAAAGAATGAAAGCATAGGAGTTGCCAGCTCAGAAATTACCAAGCAGTGATTCTCATGAGATCACTCATTCTGACTTAATCTATTCAAACATCTCTGCTGATGGGAGAATGGGAGAGAAAACAGGTGAGTATTTCACTGTTCCACCACTCGTACCCTCCCAGTTGAGGCACTCCTATGATGGCATTTTAGGGTACAAAAAGGCCAGAATTTGAGTGGAAATTAGGACACCGAGTTGGGAAACAGGCAGGACAAAGCATAGAACATCAAATGACTCACTTTCCTGCCTGAAACTTTACCCCTAACCAAAATGAAGGGTAATGAACAGTACAACAGTACACTACAACACTACAACAGTATCAGTAACAAGAGTAGTTAAAAGTAATTAAGTAATTGAATAAAGATTAATTGACAGCGGGAAAAATATACTTATTTTGCTATTATGAACTATTTTGCACTGTTCAGCCCCCATGTGTGTATACATGGTTACACTGAAATTAATGGTATTACTGTGCAGAAGGTTACCTAATTTGAAATAAAAGCACTATTCAGAACGCTTGAAGTTTCTAGTAAGCTTTTGCAGGCTGAAAATCTACAGTAACATTTTATCACTTGCTCTGAGACAATTAATATCCAAGTAGCAAAAATGGTGTGCATGCACGCGTACAGAAAACGCAACTAACCGCAAGAAACCAAATAGTTAGCCAAGACTGACAAGCAGAAAAATTCAGGCTTATGCAAGGTGATCACAACAGCGTCCAATAACACTTCTGCAAGGTAAATGAGATCTGAAAGATATTTATAGAAATATATAAGGCTTACTTGTGTTTGGTCATCTTTAGATCATGGCAAAAATGGCTGAAAAACCTAGCATAGAATAAGTGCATAACTGCATGCTCCTTGCCTCCAATGTACAAATCCACAGGCATCCAGTAGTCAGCCAAGTCACGATTAAAGGGCCTGGAAAAAAAAGCAGAATAATAGGGAAAATACAGCAGGAAAGAGAAAGATCAGCTCTGCTAATGTAGCTCATCATATCTGACTGGACACCACTACTTACTGAGATCTACACATGTATAATGACACTTATTTTGCAATCTTTTTAATCTTGTAAGAAACTACATGCTTATTAAAATTATGGAAAAATAATTTCCACTGAGAAACAGCTCCACAGAAACATTATTTTCACATTTTTTGAGTGTTCAACTAAGATTTCACCTATGTCACCTCAGAACGTGATGGAAATATTTGCTCATTATTTATAGCACCTTTTTTCATCAACATCCTGTGGCTAGCATTTATACTGTTTATTATTGACCAACATCAAGTTTTACATAAAAATGTATTGCTATGAAAGACAAAAGACATGTCTGATTAAAAAAATAAACTTTTTAAGTCGAGTTCTGTATTGTTGCCATTAGAGGGCAATGTAGCAGCTTATTACAACACCGCAAAGCATTCTAAACAGTCAGATGGGTCATCGTCCTCAAACTGGAGGATGCTCTGGGAATTTACAGTAAATGTTGGTGGTTATTTAAATTATCTGAGGCCACCTGCATGGTATCCTAGCATTACCTTCTGCATTATTAAATATTACTATATAGACTGTAGTGGGTTCCTGTCTACAAAATACTAGTTGTGTGTTCTTTGACCTATATTTCATGGCTCCATTCGAGCAAATTTACTCATTTTGTCCTCTTGTTCAATTATTCCAACTGTAATTCTTGTGATAGCAACACTTCATTCCTCACAGATGAGCCCAGACGCAAATCACAGATATGCAATTCATATCTTCAGTGGAACAAGTCTAAACTTAATGTTGTTCGCATGGTTCTAAAATCATCAGAGTAATTCTCCCAAATTCTAGGTTTATGAAATGACTTATAGAAACACAAGTTTAAGCACATGTAGCTTAACTGACAAAAACAAAAACAAACCAAAAACCCCAACAAATAAATTAAATGGAGGCAGAAATCTAGTACAGAAATCTGCGCAAATGCTTTTATTTCAATGTAAAACAGATTTGGCTACACTAAGCTGTTACTTTGACAGCTGGATGTTGCATATGCCTATTTCATCTTCAGCTGCTGGAAAATTTCTTCTTGTTCATGCACAACAGCATATTTTAAACTGTCACTGGAGAGAAAGCAGTCTGTGTAACTTAAATGATATTATTAACAATAAATTCACACTGTCACTAGAAGATAATCAGTGTGAAGCAGAAGTGTTCACAGAAGACTTTTCTTCAGTTTAACTGAACAAGTGCTGCCAATGCAAAAAAATAACTGGCTAAATCACTTGGTATATGGTATGTGCCCAGACACTGCTCTGGGCAATTAATAAGTAAATAATCAATCCCCTAAGAGCCTTATATTTGGGATCAAAATCTAAAAAATGCAACTCTTTCTGTCATAATTACTATGTAGTACTGTTCCACTAATTCTTCCACATAAAAAAAAAAAAAGCCAAGAAAAAACACTTGCATATTTTTCTCTTATGGCACATAACATCAGGCAGCCAAACCTGGCATTTGAATGGCATTCTTGATGTGACCTTCTCAAAGCATGCAAACTCCATGTATACAAAGACACTTGACATGGACATCAAGAATACTAAAATGGAAATGTCAATAATTAAAGGAAAATACGCCTTACAAGACTCATTCACCAATGTGAAGCTCATTATCTCCCACAATTTGTCAGGAAGACATATGTCATCTACTAGACACTTTCCATTTATCTGCGCAATAACTGAACAATGTATGAAAAGTACAAAGGTTTGCTGCCATCATCCTGCTCTACAGAATGGCTCTCAAAATATTCAAGAAACAGTAATGGCCATCCATTCACTCATGGTAGGTGGCAAACTAATTTGACTGGTGTATGTAAAATGCTTTTGGACAGCTTAGTCAGCCTCTGTGCAGGCTGCTTTAATGCTGGTGAGACAACACCCCAAGGCAATATCAGCAGTGCTAATGCAGACAGACTGTGAAGCAGATAAATGGCTAAATAACTACATCTGTCTTCCCACACTGCCCATGCTGCATACACTAATACACAGAACGTGAAAAATCTCTTTTTATTAATTATGCATTTAGTCAAAGTAATACATGGCAGAAGCTTGCTCTCACACCACCTCACTTTGGTTGTGTGGATGACAAAGCAGCAAGACTTACTGGAGCTCTAAAAGAAAGGACTTAAGGTGTCAATTAAGGTGTCATTCTTGGCAGCTAGAAGTCACACCATACTATCCCTCCTCCTCCCAGTGGAAAAGAACTACCTGTCTACACACCAGCATACTCAGTGTATTACTGGGAAGGACATGCTCAAAGCAACTTATTACAGTCTCAGAGTCGTGGTAGGCTGTCAGTCTTGATAGCATCCTCCTCTAACAACCATCTTAAGCCCCTTAGCTGAACATTTCCACTATACCCTGGCTCATAATGCCCTTTCACCTGTACTTACACAAGCAGTGTCTACACATACTGCTTTTCTAGATCTCCTGGCATAGGAACAACCAAATGCCACAGTTTTGGAGCAATTCCTAGTCCACCCTTTGCTCTCGCAGGGCAAAGAGCAGACAAAAATATCAGGCTACTGTACAGGTTTAAACTGGCTTCTGCAATGCCAGTTAAGCTAGAAGCGCCAGTGGATCTGGCCTTTTTCTTCCTTTCTATTCAGTAAGACATGCTTACCCACCAGGCAGCTCTGTATCTGCACCCCTTACCTGTCAGTGTTGTGAGGGTCTGTGTATCTCAGGTAATACCAAGCAGAATCCACAAATGTGTCCATGGTATCAATTTCTCGCCTAGCTTTTGCCTTACACCTGACCAAGAGAGAAAGACAGCGGCTATTGTTAAGTAAGTGTCAACCTCGTCAAAATAATAAACACATATGGAATGGCCATGAAGAAATTTAATTTTAAAACTGAAAGAGTTTGAAGAGTGCCACGTTCAGAAAAACTCCAATGTAAGTAACACCACACAATCTCCTTCCCCCTCCCTCCCAAACAAAACATAATACAAACCAGAAGTGTGAGCAGCTGTAAGATGAAGCAATAACAGAAAACTGTACAGCACAAGATAGTCTTCTCAATCACATATTCCTGTCATTTTTTTTAAGAAATGTTATTTAAAAAAAAAAAGAAATAAAGCAAGTCTTATAGCATAGACAAGAGTATTTTGCAATAGAGTTAATGAATACTGAATATATATCTCACTCGTTAGGCACCAGCAGACAAACCATCTTAAAAACATTCAGCAGAAGGAGCAGGTGGTTACCTCTCACTGATCGTCTTTACAAAAAGGTTTTTTGCAGATCCCATTTATAATCTCCAGGAAAAAAAAATACAGAAACTTAATTCAATTTCAGCTTTCACTGAGATGCATCAAATCTCTTCTAGAACGCGGAGCACAATTTAAATTTGTAATTATTTAATTATTTCAAATCTTTTTCTTTTCTTTCTTCCTTCCTTTCTTTCTTTCTTTCTTTCTTTTTGCAAGGAGTTATACTGGCAGCATTGAGAAATAGCTTTAACAGGCATTCTAGAAGCTCAGGTTATTTTTCTATAATTTCTCCCAAACAAATTATTTGTTTGTAGGAGTCAATAATCACTGATCATCGCATTTAATGAACTTTCATTTGTTGCAAATGATCTCTCTTTACAACTGTTAATCTTAAAAGAAAGACATCTCTCTAAAACAAAATTTTGCAGCCTGTGGCAAACTAGTATGCAATATGCATAATAAATACCACTGGCTATACGTAACAAACATATACAATTTATAAATGCATGTAAATTTAATTGTATGTATACATATAATAAACATGCATAATAAATGGACTGTTGCTATTTAATTTTTCCAGCTGCATCTTTAGTCAAAACCATCAAGCCTGATGTTTTTGCTGCAACTTGTATCTGCTTTTCCGCCTGATACTTCAGCTTTGCTTGTCAGGGCAGGCTGATGAGAGTATCACCCTTCAGTGTTTTCCTTCTCTCTGTCTCAGCCTCACATCCATCTCTATCAGCAAGATTTTCTTTCAACAGGAATAATGCAGCAAAATAATTTTACTTTTTAATATAGAATAATCCTTTTATTAAATTGTACATATAAGCAGGGACTTCTCCAACACAAAATAAAACTGGAAACAGAAGGGCTTTTCAGTCAAAATCAAGAATACTTTGCAGTAATTGAATAACAATTGTATCTGCCTTATGCCTCTGCTGTCTCTGCTGTTGCTTGTACTCTAAATGGACATGGCTCGCCAACACAGAAGCAGCATGGGCATCTTTCAAAATTTATACAACAGGCACAATACTGTAATCTGATTAGATGATCTTCAGACAACTAACACAATTACCTGAACTTGTATAACAATGAATAACTTAGACATCTCTTTCCATTCGTGATTGCTTACATTATTGTAACTCAAATGTGAGTACTCACAGACTCATAACTTTCCATCTCGCTTTCCTTATTAATTTGAGATACTAAATGCAATTAATGAAAAAAATCTTATTACTGGAGAGTAGGACTAAAGGAAGGGATGACATAACATCTCAGAGCAAGGGAAAACAGGAGGTACGGAAGACTGTGTACACAAAGGCAATAGATTAAAGAATGTGAAACTGTACCAGATACAAATGGATGATCAATACTGAAGACAGATGTCAATTAGGTAAAAATACAAAGCCAAATAAAATTTAAAATTAAGAGAAGTTAATTTCCATAAACCAACACATTCTAAGCTGAGAAACTGATCCTCTATGTCATTATTTCTGACTAAACAAATGCCCTTGATTATCTTTCAGGTAGGGTGGCCACAATAATTACACAGAAACAATAAGGATTTGTTATACATCAAAATGACATTGTTGCAAAGTTAACAATATCTGAATTAAGGACAGGAAGAAGCCAGGAGTGTAGATAGTAACTTTCAATTAAATCAGGAAATATTTTTAGATAAAATTAGGGATTTTAGACCTGTGCGTCCCTGGGGACATGACTAAATCTGAGGATCTTGTTTAGTAAGGCTTCCCTGCAAGAGTCACACTTTAAAATAGGTTACAATATGAAATTTAAAGAGGCGTATCTGAGAAGAAATGTTCTGTGCAGAAACATGAAAATAAATGCATGTTTGACTTAAAATACACATTAACAACAAAGGTCAAAATACACATTTCCAGAGAATCATAGAACTGCTTTGCCTAAACTACCTAGTTAGAAATTAAAACCATATCAACATTCTACCCTGCAAATGTGAAAGTGAGATATTGTCAAACTGCTGCATTATCAATGAGACCCCTATGAGGCCATTTATGTCTGGTCCTCTTGCCTGGCAGCCTGACAACGTACTTTCCATTTGGTCAGTCTGTTAGCAGTAATATTACATTACACCGCTGATGAAAAACTTCACTGGGATAACTCATGTTCTGAAAGTTCCTTCTGCAGAACATAGACATACATCTCAGAGGACACAGAATTTAAGCAGTCCTCAAGATCAGATATCTGATTTTCATGACATATCTCTTGCTACTTAATTTAACCTGTTTCATTTCCTTAATAGTTGGGCTATTACAAATAAACATTACAACATAGACAAGATGCACATACTTAGTATCTCCTTCAATTTGAATTGCATGCTGTCATCTGTAATGTAGAGTGAATGTGATTCTTTGCAGTAAAGAATGATATTGCTGAGGTATTACCTTATTGCTGGACTATTATTAAGAAAATGAATATGATCTTAGTTTCCTTACCAAAAGGAAATAGTTAAATGAGCACTATAAGCTGTATATGAGCTCTGCTGGTGAAAGATAATGGGAATTCTTGCAGTAAATGAAGTGAGAAATACTGTTAAGAAATGGAGTGCATGCAGAAAATAATTCTGTCTTCCCTATTATCTTTCTTCCAAATAAGAAGAGTGAGGTTTGCTTCAGCTTGTTTACAAAGAAGTACCAGTAGGTGTCTGTTGCAAATACAGTTTTACAGAATATGTAAGAAAAAAAAAACAACACTGGGTCAGATTAAATATCCTTCTGGAAGAGTATTCTGTGTCAGAGCGCTAAGTTGTCAACACTTATAGAAAGAGCACATGAAACATGCAAGTACAAAGAGATCTCTCCCACTTTGCAGTAAATGCAGCATTCTCTCACCTTGGACAGGCACAGTTCACCCATTCTGGAACTGTTTCTAAAGGTGAGGCTCCCTTCCCTGTAAAAGTGGTTACATTGGGCAACACCACAGGTAAGTCTTCATAAGGTACCGGGACAGTGCCACAAGTTTGGCAGTGGATGACAGGAATAGGCGTTCCCCAGTACCGCTGTCGAGATATTAACCAGTCTCTTAATTTGTCACTCACTAGGTCTCCTCCTATTCCTTTATTTTTCGCCTGCTGCGTAAGAGCTTTTAAAGCGTCTTGTCGAGTCATGCCTGTGAACTGATTAGGAAAAAGAGAAACAGAAGAACATGAAAAAACTCGTACTTCCTATCAGTGAAAATGCAAGAATAGACAAAATTTCACAAATGTAATTTCAGAAAAATACAGTTTATGAGCCTCACATGAATGTTCCCCTTCCTATTTCTTAATATCCTCCTATCCAAGAGACTATTCACGTACCAGCTACTTGATTTATTTAAAGAATCTTGCTCTAATGATAATGTTCTCGACAGTCTGAATAGAACAATGCTGAGAAAGATCCCTTCAGCCTTTACTGGTGGACAACTGCATTCACTGCTGATATTTTAATCAACTGCTTTATGTTGAAACTTCCAAAAGTTCACCAGTACAAGGTGTAGACTGAGAAAACTTGAAGGGTAAACCATTTTTCTGTGTTCATTTTGGGTTACTGTATTTATTGCTTTCAAACACATCTTAAACATTTAGACCCTACCTTTCATCTAACAGTAGACACGAAGTTCATACTCTACCAATTGCGTCTTTCAAACTTGATCTACTGCGCAGCATACCTGCCCATGGCAGGAGGATTGGAACTGGATGGTGTTTAATGCCCCTTCAAACTCAAACTATTATGTATTCTGATTGTATGATTCTATGACTAAATTTTTGGAAATTCGGTAGCATACACCTACCTATCTCTTTTAAAAAAATAGAAATCCCAGTAATCGTGCATTGTATGGCACATTCAAGAATACAGTTTACACTGATATATCATAAGTTGGAAAGATCTTCAAACTTGTATACTCACCTCCCCGGAATTAATGACTTTCTCCAAACCATTTGGCAGTTTTTCAATGACTTCAGTGAAATAAATGCTCAGATTCTTAGCTACTGCAGCATCTTCTACACTAGTACTAGGAATTCCTAGGGAAAAAAATATCTGGAATTGACTAACATGGGTATCAATCATCATTTTGAGGACAAAACATTTTATTTCTATGAAACTCTCCTTCTAATGATTTATGTTCGCTCAAGAGTTTGAAAATGTACGAACAATCAAAATGTTTTTCTGCTTTTTAAGCAGTGAAATTCAAATAGCAATCATTATAGACACATTTTCTCAGTAATTCAAATGTTAATCAATGTCCTATCTCAGAACAGGCTGAAAATTAGATAGTTCAGAAAAAGTCTAAAAATAAAGCAATACAATTTAGATGAATAATTATCTTTAAATACAGTTATATTTACTAGATATAACAAGGATGTATTTAAATAATACAAATTTGAATTCAATTTGCTAATATGACAAACACTAAACAAATAGGTTAAAGATTCCTCTTGTTTTAATAGTACGTCATCTCTTTCTTCTGTAATAGTGTATTAAAATTTACCAGAACACAGTTGTCTCTAACATTACTATCTTTGAACCCATTAAGAAACACATAATTTGTCTATAGTCTCAATAAAACAATTTGAATAACATCAAATTTCTATTCAGAATATAGCCAGTGAGAGCACTTCCTATTGTCAAATTAAGTCCTAGAAGTCACTGTATTTAAAGCACCTGATGTGTAATCTTTTTTCACATCTCATTATTCAGGTTGGCCACACATCTTGAATACATGTTCCCCTAACTCACTTCTTTTATTACAGTAATTCACCAGCATCACAAAATGACATATTATCTTTAAATATTTCTCACTCATACTGATTGATGAGGACATCTTCCCTCTGATTTTGCTGCAGGTATTTTAAAATACACGTTTTTTTCTACTTTGGAGGACTGTCTTTCAGAGTGAGTTAAGAAATTTGTAATTTTATTATTTCAATATTATTTCAGAATAAATCTGTTAGTATCAGATGTATTATTTCCACACTGAGATATATTATTCTAAATATCTTTTCCCTTTGGGAATAATTCATTTAATATTTTGAACAATCTTGCACAATCATTGTCATCTTTAAAAGGCAAAGAAGCTTATTCCAACAACCCAGTGCAAACATCAGGTTGGTGAAAACTGTAATAACTCTCAAAATATTGCTAAACACATTAAAATTATTAACATACAATCTATTTGATTCAAAACCAGTGTATCAAGCATCTTTCTTTAGGCAGTGAAATGTTTGCTATGGTAAATATGTAAATACATAAATTCTGTTAACACATGGAAATTCAGAAGCAGAAAACTCAAGAAAACCAAGCACAGTTCCCCTATGGCAGGTAACTCCCTAACAAAAGACAAAACCACTATTTAATCTTTTCAGCAGAAATAAGCTCTAGCAATGTAAAGGCTCTGTTACAGCATCATCTATGTATGCTAATCTGTCAAAGAACCCTGCAGTCTACAACAGCTGGCTTCACAATATGCTCTACAAGTGGAAAAAAGGATATCCCACTTTTTGGTGCTCCTTCTGTTGAAATGATGATGCTACTAATGTACTTTCACAAAGCTCAATAGCTGGCATTCAGAACTTCCTGCAAAGACCTGGGCTGTTTCCAATAGACTTAAGGCCAAAGTACATGCCTGTGAACAAGCTGGAAGCCTTTAATGAAAAGTAAGACATTAGGAATCTCAATTATTTGGCTTCTTGTACACAAGGGAAGGTTCTAGTTTTCAAAAACAGATTCACTCCTGAAGTGAGAGATGCGAACATATTGTAAGTAAGGTATACAGCCCACGTGAATGATTTCCATCAGCCTTGTGAGGGTCATCCAAGACACTTTTGCATAATGTTCTCAGTAACAGTAGCACTTAGTAGCATGGCACAGACACCTGAGCGGTTCTCCACAGTCAGCTGGTTCAGCTGCTGTGCAGCAAAAGCCAACACTGGCAGTAGCGTAAAGGAAATAGAAGTAGTAGAACCAGGGCAGAAATAACAACCACAGGGAGGCAACAAAGGAGAGTTAAAGAATAAGGAAGGTGTTGTAACGAGGGGGGCAAAGGATTAAGAACTATGTCCTATTAGTACTGGCACAGCATGTTGCTTGTTTATTTCAACTGAGATGAAACCATAGTGAAAATCCAACAGTCAGAGAAAAGCTTGGTATGCACTATTGATAAAGATAAACCCTGCAGATTAAAATGGACAAAATTAGTAAAAGTTAGTGCAACCTCAAATTTTTACTTAGAACCGCTGTCACATCATCTAATCATATGAACTTACCTGTCTAGGTTGAAGTACTAGGCTCCTCGTGCAGGAAAGGAGTAAAGTGGGCTGCTTCATAGGACAACTTTAAGATCATTTCAGTAAATTCAGATGATGCCCTATCAATGCCTTTCCCTCTCTGCTTACGGAACCTCAATCCTAAATTAGGGGCCTAAAGTTATGGGAACAGCTCCTTTAGAGAAAGGGCCTAAGGTAATTGTCCAGGACTACCTGAACAGAATTCTTACCTATTCTGAATTATTCTCCTGATCTCAACACAAATATTATCAGATAAAAGTCAAACTTGGAAGTTTTGTATGTTTACTGGGGGAAACCTCTTTGAAACATTTCTCTTTAAATACGCATATAATTTACATAAACATATGACAAAATTTTGTTAAAAAAGCAAATAATCTGGGTTGTTTGCAAAATATTTATGTCAAACAATGGTACAGTTCTGTTTTGATTAAGAATGGTGAGAAACAAATAAACGTGCCCTATGGGTAATCAGTCCTCTTAAGTTATACAGATCCCTAAATTTAGCTCACTAAATGAACTAATTTTATGATATTTCCATTAAAATATATCATCTTGCAAATAACTCTCCCAGACAGATTCCACACAGCTGCTTTTCCCATCCTTCTTCAAAGATTTATCACAGAAGCATTTGGTGCTCCAGCATAGAAGCTGAAAACTATTGTATTCCACTTACACAATAATTGTTGCATACCTATTTTAGTATCGAGATAATTCTCAAAACTTGTTTTTGCTGAGATTACCACAGGAATCTCTTGATTCGTAAGCAAGTTCACAGCTGTCACAGAAGTAAGAGAGTCTGAAAACAAATGATCATGGTAAGTAAAATATGGCAGAAGATATGCTAAGAACATTACTTACTATTAAAACTCAGCTTATACAATAAATTTATATTACAATTTTTTTAAAAGAAGAAAATGAAAAACCTAAATGCATTTCTAAAAAGTTCACAGGTATTAAAATCTTCACTAACTGATACGTTTTCATGACTAGAAAACATAACAAACACCTGAATTTGAATAAGAAGCAAAGTGAGATTTGGATTGAAATTCAAAAAAAAAAAATTGAGTCCTTGACCAAAAGGCAGGCTTGCTTCAAAGTTGCAAGAATTTACTCTATTAAGTTGTGAACTGCAGAGTCACAAGCATTATTTCAAAATTCAGCAAAAACATTCAGTTACTCAGATGAAACAGATGGGGAGCATAGATATACTTATGACTTGCTCTTCTACACAGCAGTGACCAATGTAAGAAGAAAATCTAAATAACTCATTGATTTCAAAACAGAATATTCACATTGATATTAGAAATTGGCTTATATCAATCCTGGAATGAAACGTCTACAGGGAAGGGGGAGACAGAGAAATAGAGAATGAAGGGTGAGAACAGTGATAAACTAAACTGACATTGTGTTACTTTGCTGGCCTGATAAGAAGAAGATCTAATCCAAAAACTCTAAACTTGGGGGACTCAAAACGCAAATCTCAATTTGGACACATTTCTAAAACTGTAGTGCCTTTACAGCTTAAAGCAGCTCCCAAACTTATATGTAAAGAGCTAATGCTTTTTAAACTCAGTCATGTATGTTAACAATTGCACATCATGCTATGCAACAGTAAAGAAAGCCAAAGGTTCTGTGCTAATATGCCTGTTCTTGGGAAACAGAGTCTCGGGACTTTTAGTAGTCAGTGAAAGTATAAAAGGCCTCACTTTTAAGATCTAATTTTAGAGACTTACATACAGTAGATGAAATTAATTCTTATTTTGCAGGGATGGGGCACAAAATTGCTGCTTCAGGGATCTGACTCTACGTGATAACAAAAATACAGACCACTATGGAGTCTTCTTTCACCTATCTTTGTGGAAAGCCAAGGAAAATAGAAAAAAGGCTTGTACTGCTATGCACAAAGTCTGCTTGAAATAAAATAACAGTACATTACAGAATAGGGTTACTATATCTCATCAGTCTTTTTAACACAAACAAAATACTTAGTTACTTTGACTACTATTTTTTAAAATTTCAGGTCTCTAAGATATCCGTATTCTAGAGCAAATTTCTTATGTTCAAATCATTGCACTTAGCTTTCCTGCTGTTTAAAAGAAGTACAGAGGAAGTACTTTCACTTTTTTAAAATAAATAAGCAACAAGCATCGTGAACAGGAAGCAGAGTGGGTAGGGCAGTCTACTTTTAAAAATAACTTCTCTCTTCCACACAGCATTAATTTTGATTTTATGCTGGAACCCAAACTAGTAATTCTCCAGTTTACAAAGACATTCTTTCTTTTACTCATCTGCTCACATCTTTATTACAATAGCAGTAAAGAAATGAAACTACAGTTACAAATGTAAAAGAATGTATGTCTGGTATTATAACGAGTTAATGAACAATATAAGGGTCAAGTCTTTATTTCAGACACCTCACACTGGTAAAACTAGGAGACTTACCAGATTCTAGGTTAACATATATTTTTCTTGGATAAAAAAATGAGTTTCTGAAAACTGGTTGCTCACTTCTATTTCAATGATAATAGCCCTAATGTAACAGAGAAGGATAGCTCTGATAAAATACAGATCTATACTCAAAGAGTACAACTATAAGAACCTTAAATTACTTTGGCATACTACATCATTTTTTCTCACCTAGAAAACATAAGAACATATCATTCTAATTATTTAAATGACAACATACAGTGAAAAAAGAAAGGACAAGAAAGCAACAAAAGGGAAAGAAAGCAAGACTACCTCAGCTGAAAAGAAAACAACAGAGATAAAAATATACATATTTTATTATTGATGATTGTTTTTATCTAGTTAATGATGAAAATATGGTCTATCCAAAGCCTACATTTCTTTTGACTTCGCGTCTACATGTCATTGTAGACCCTTCATAAGTAGTATGGCTGAAATGCAAACCCAAAAGACCATGTAGGAATTCTCCTCTTTTATGTTCTCTTCTTTGGAAAATATCATTCTGTGCCTTTGAAATGCTCAAGGAACTGTACAAAGTATCATCCAATTTCAACTGAAGAATGCAAGTAAGTACTTCTACAAGCAGCAGGAGTACACAACAATAGTAATGATTCTGGAACTGTTTCCATTTCAAAGCCACATTTTCAGTGTCTTATGGCTGTTATTCTGGATGAAATTATTTAACATTGCTCAGCCAAAAGGTGAAGTTCAATGTTAACAGAAACCAAAAAATGCCTTTCAAGTATTTCTTTGCAAAATTAATATAAAATTATGCTGTTCGCCTTACTAAAAACAAGTTTTGCACTTAAAGCAAAAGATGTATCAAAGGTACAGGCACATACATGAATGTGCATTTCTGAGGACAGAGCTTTGATTTTCTGAACTAAATGAACTAATAATTTATTATTTTGTTCCTTAAGCTTTGCTCAGCTCTGAAACATTTTTTTCTGCTACCAAGCAAACTTTATTAAGATTATAGAAACTAAACATTCAAAAATAAAGCAGTTTTTTAGCAACTCCAATAATTTTCCATAAGATTCCTATTTCATTTTCTATTGATACTGGATGTCATATGGACAACGAAGCCACATTTTTAGCCACATTTTAGAAAAGAACACTAGCCTGAAGTGGAAAAAAAAACATATTTAGTGCACTTTGTATTAACTCTAGTAATTTTCAGGTTTTCCAAACAATAAAAAATAGTAGGCCAAGGATGCTGAGTACAGAGTATGTGGTAGAAACATACAGGAAACCAATTAACACAAATTAATGAAAAGAATTACCTCTTAATTGTATGTGTATGCCAGGACTTACTATAGGGCTACTCTGAATTTACTTAATTGGAATCTTGTATTAAATGTGGATCTCTACAGCACAGTATTACTTTGCTATACATCAATGATCCACTCTGCTATGCACTAATCATCTGAAGTCCTCTACGTAGTCTCTATATAGGGAAGAGATCATTGCTCGTGCAAGAGCTAGTTCCACAGTCTGTGCTAATGACAAATTACCATACAGCAGTGAGATGTGCAATGTACTCTCATAGTCAGATTTTGACTACTCACTTCTATCATATGAGGAAACAAGAATCTGTTCCATTACTTTTATATACTGTGGAGTTTTACAGATATTATAAAAAGTAAGAATTCGAACATAGCTACTATTACCATATCTGAAGTCAAGATAGGCTTTTGTGATACAATCTGACATGTACAAAAGATGAAAAGGAAATGTTCCCTCTCAACAGGAACAGTTTATGCTCAGCTGGACTCACATTTTCTGAAGATCATTCTCTAAGACTGATACTCTTTTGCAACAAAGTGCAGAATGAGAAAAATATCACCTTTCCCTGGGATGAACTCCCTCTGAAAGACTTCCTTCAGAGTGCTATTTCCATGCAGCAGTCTATGACTTGGTAAGATATATAAATGGGAAGCTCCATAAATGGCTTCAGGAGTGTACGTGTAAGCTGCTAGCTTCTCTCCTGTTACTTCACCATTAACCTGAAAAAAAAGACGAAAATGTCCCAGATGTTTTTTTCTCCATTAGAAGTATAGTGGTTTTAAATTTCCCTTCCTACTTCTGCAGTTAACAAATTTACAACACTTTGTAGAAATATGTAATTCTAAATACCAAAGCCAGACACATTCTGTTGCCTGCGACAATGTACTAAGGCTTCCCTTCCGTCTGCACCTCCACGTGCAGGGACATATGGGACACATACACGGTATATAGTGCCGAAATGCCACTTTAATGCTGCGCAACAAGGCTACTTATACCCATACACGCGACCACCCCGTATACCCGTGACCCCCCCGGCTCCTCCCCAGGTGCTCACAGGCACCACCCATCCCATTTTATCCCGTACATTCCTACTACATGAAGTCTCCAGAATCAAATTCTGACAAAAATGTACTTCTAAGACATGTAGAATTTTGCTTTATAATTTATTTAAGTAAATAAATATAAGTAAATAAATATTGTAAAATCATGTGTAATATGTCATTGCACTGTAGAGCCAGATTCATTCTCTAGTTAAGTCATTCTATTCACTTTTAATATACACGTCCTGTTTCTGATGAATGGCAATAGCCAAGCTCACCTAAATGAGATGCTGCCTCTGAAATTTAAAGAGAACTTTAGATTTTTTCAGCTTTTGGGCTTTCTACCACACTTCTTTGATGAAGTCAATGTTGCAACTTATGTACAGGAATAAATTTATAAAAGCTGGAAAAGTTGGCACTACATTAAAGAAACTGGACATAGAAGTAATAAACCCAGAAGGCTGCTTAAGAATTACTACTTTTATATGTTCCATGTGAATTAACTGTGGAGTGCATGGGGGTCATCGGAGATTGTTCTACAGCAGGTATTGATATACATTTTCAGAAATAATTGATAAAAAACAACTTATTAGCTGGCATGTATTTTTGCACTAATACAGTTTTCATCCAGTTTTTCAGCTGAACACACAAATGCTTTCCTAAGCAGGACAAGAGGGAATATTACTCCAACAAACAAATGTTCTTCAGGAATCAGTGCAGGTCTGGGCATGAACATGTAATATCCTTTTGTAGGTTTTAAGCTTTTTAGATCTGAAAATCCATCCCATCATGCATTTCAGGGGTTGTCTTCAGCATAGACAAGACAGCAGCATCGAAAATTCTGACTCACCTTCAGCAAGAAGTCAAAAGAACATCCAGCACAGTCACCTATCCAATTTGCTTGCATTTCTTTTATACCATACCACTCAGGGAGGTCAGACAAAGCATCAAACATATCCTGATGCAATAAAAGAAAAAAAATATGATGTTCAGCTTTCATAAGCATGAAAATTAAGATTATGGGTTTAATTATAACTAACAGAAAAACAGTAAGGTGCTGGTAAAAGACAGGAAGAGATATTTTTATACTGCCTCAAATTAATCTCTTTGAGAGTAAAATTAACACGGCACATGTCAGAGGTACAATGTGTCCCACAGATACCCTATTGTTACTAAAAGAGGACATAATTTTGAACAGACTGAACCTCAAGCACAGAACCCATGAGTGAAAATAAACACAGAAAATATTCCTAATGGGTGTAAATTGTAGGAACTGCAAGCAACCTAATTAGCTGAACACAACTACAGATAAATAAGACGTGCTTTCAGGTATGACGGCTACAAATGTATTAGTTGTTCTAAACAATAGTTTGGAGATGGCAGTCAGACAAAAGCAATTACGTGTCCTAAAATTTTCAAGCTCTGACTTAAAATGGCAAGACATTATCCAGCTGCCTATCCACTTTTCATATTTCTTACCGATCTTTTATCGAGCACAATAGGCTGTAAAACTGAGGAGGATCTTCAGGTTGATGTGATGCCATACAAATAAGAAACCGAACCATAATAATAAGGGTTTACATTACATTCAAAATATAATTAAATTAGAACAGCTTTGAAAAAAAGAGCAGAGCAAAAATGAAATGTTGGCTCCTTTGTTTGCTAGTATGTCCCACAGCCAGACCTATAATGTCTATGAACATCTATACTCAGCAAGAGACAGACCCATACATTCATGTGCTTTCTAATGTATGGTATGGAAGCATGATGGACTACTCCAACTACTATTTGCCTAAAAAATTTGAGCCAGTACTTAGGAAAATAAATCTATAGAAAATTAAAGGAGAAGAGGTACAAAGGGTTAGATAACTTAAAGTTCAACTCAATTTTCACTTCAAAACACTCGAAACTTTTATAATGAATATTCCGTAACTGTCCAAAATCTTTACTTTGGCAGAAGTACAGCTAGAGGCATGAGTCACTAGGACAGATGGTAGATATGCTGAACAATTACAGTTAAAATCTCAGAATAAGGCAACATGTTGAGTATGCTGAGTAATTTTTTCATTATCTATGACTCCAACATCAAACATACAAGCTCTTTATTATCTCATTAACTGCTAGCAACCCACAAAGATGGACACTATACACTATATGCTGCTCAAATTAAATAGTTGGAAGGAGGATACTTAGTGAATATAAAATTCATATTAGTAAAATGAGATGCATAAAAGATGTTTAAAGGATTACATTCTAGTTAACACTCTGTCATATACCCATCACTCAAAGTAAAATAAAGGACATATAGTTCATAAATCATACTATTACATCACCATTTGTGATTTAGATAGGTTTCTACATCATTAAGAATCAAATTCCTTCTCTGATGATTTATAAATAAAAGTAAGGTAAAGTTTTGGAAGGTTTATAATCATACTGTAACTATGATGAGCTTTAGTTCACAACTGCAAGTGTACTGCATCACAGAGATTGCTCAAATCTCCTTATTCTCATTAATTTAAAGGTCTCAGACACAACTGAGACTTATTTGCTGTGAATAATCCATGTATAAATATATCTACCAAACAATAAGAAATATCTCGTTATATATACTATACTTGGAGACATTCTTTGGAAGAATTTTATGCAATTTAGAAAGTATGAAATTGGGCCAATACACAGAACTGGTTGGACACATTAAGCAGATTCTTATAAAATCTCTATTTGGACATCCTTCCTTATCTACATTTCATTTTTGCTGGCGGAAACATTGAAGTGTGCATGTGCTCCACTGAAACTGCATGGCCTGTAATTGCTTGCCAGAAAAACTGCCTAGATTTTTCACTGTAGGATTAATACATCAAGATCCTTAATACCAGTATGTTAACGATTTTAACTCTACTTAGCAGGCTTGATCAGGAGCTATAGGCTATCGTTCGTCTGAGCCCAATTATTCTCTTCACAATGCAATTGCTTCATGCAGTTAAACACAATGTTTAAGAGCCAAGAGAGCCAACTTTGCTTCACCTGAATTAAGATAACAAAGCTTCTTCCATGTTGTGTCACAGCCTAGCAGAGTTTGGAAACAATAACCCTTCACACCTTAATGTGTACATGAATAGTTGTATAGTGCGACCAAAAAAAAAAAAAAATCAACATGGAATTATGATTCTGTGTTCTTTGTACTCAACACACTGCTTTGGCTTCTTGTCAAGGCTATGAACGGCAAATGAAGTAGGAAAACAACAACATGCAAAACACGATCACTTTGTATAGCGTGATGAAGGCAAAAAACTGTACAGATGTACACATAAATCATTATAGTAACTGTTACTGGATGGTAAATTAACCTAGGATAGACACTAACAGGAAAGTAGAAAAGCACATTAATCCTTGCACACATTGATGCACTTTTACATTCACCTGTAAAAATTTATATTCTGTGCAAATGAGGAGGCTTTTAAAAACTGTTTAAGGGAAAGTGAAATTTTTTCATCTTCAATTGCATTACACTCTAAAAAAATATAAATATATGCATAGACTGTTTGGTTACGTGAAACTCTTTAAATTGAAACTGACCTAAGCTAGCACATACCTTCTGAACAGTACAAACTATCTTTTGAAATGTTAAATATTGTCTCCATGAATCTTGCTTCCATTTTCTACTTTAAAAGTCACTGATGTATTTGGTAAAAACATCTTTTGAATTAAGTTAGTTTGATTAATCTTGCTGCCAATTATTATTTTGCAATCACTGGTACGATTCCTTAGACCAAAATTCTGATTCCTGAAGGTATGTACATAGCCCAAGAGCCTGAGCTACAAGATCTGGTGACTCGGTAGTACAGAAAAAGACAAACAACAGGAGATTGAAGAAGATGTTGTCCTCCTGAACAACTGCCATGTGTATCGAGGCCCTGCTTCCCAAGATGTGGCTGAACATTGTTTGCTGATGAGAAGTAATAGAATAGTTTTCTCTCTCTTTGATTTCACATGGCCTTTGCTTTTTTTTTTCCCCTTTCTTTTTTCTTTAACTAAATTATCTTTATCTCAGCCTGCAGTCTTTTTTTTTTTCCATCATATTTTCTCCCCCCCATCTTCCTTTGAGGAGGGGAAGTGAGAGAGGTGTGGCAGAGTTTAATTGGCCATCAGGGTGAAACCACCACAAGTATAAATACATTCTGGCAGTCTTACAGATCTGAAAATAGACAGACTCAGGAAAAAAAAAAGTGTGAGAAATCAAAGCTACATTTAGGGCTAAGAACATCCTTCAAGGCACCTATATCTTTAGGAAATATTGACTTAGGTGCTGCAGAAGTAGAAGATAAACTAATGCTCCACAGGACTGTTTTACTCTTTCAAAGCAACTAGAAAATTCTGGTGTAGCTAAAAGACGAAAGTCAACCAGTACAGATGATCAGAGAGTCATAAAAACAAGATGAGTTTGCTGTAAATTCATCATGGGTAATGATGACCAAGTCCAAAACTAGAAATGAGGCATCCATAAAGCGGATAACCAATTTCACATACCCCACTGTTTGGTCTGTTGAAGATTTATGGAGAGACAACTTTTAGATACTTAGTAGTCTTCAGACAAAAGAGAACATTAAAACCAAACAATAGAAATGTTTTATAATTTCCCAAGAGGATCTCACTTCCAAAAGTTCCCCTGCTTGTAGTTCAAACAGGGTGGATTCTAATCAGCACCTAAAAAATTCACTCTCTGACTTTGGGAAAAAAAATTTTGATATGAGCCATGCCTGCCATTAATTTCATACAGAATAAGAGTATTTCAGCTTCTTTGTGGTAATAAATGCAATAAAATGAAACATTAGATATAAAGTTATAAAGCTAAAAATTTACTCTGATTGAATTCACTCTGATGAAGTTTCACAAATTTGCTTCTTAACATGAAGACTAAAATAAAAACATTGCAGAAGGTTTCATTTCAAAAGCATTCAATTAAACAGCAAAACAAAATTGTCTTTTACTAAACAAAATTAAAATTAAAAGCAGAAGCATTTTTTTAAGGAAAAGTAAAAAAAAAAAATTCAAGATCTGTTTGGATTAAAACAAAATTATTCACTTTGTTTTACCAAGCTCCCAAAAGAGTATCGAAATATAAACTAAAGATTACACAAAATCATTTAATAAAACTTAATATACTAACAAAAGTACAGGAAATTAAATTTAAGCTGCCTACTATTTTATTTTGCATTCTATTGCACAGTTCCAACTGTGATTATGTGGTACAGCTTCTGCTAGTAGTTTTAAAAGTCTTCTTGTTTTGCTTGTTTTGTTGGTGGTGGTAGGCTTTTTTATTTGGCTATTTTCTTTTTACCTTCAGCAGTTACTGTCGGTAATGTCATAGGTTACCCTTGACTCTTATTTCCCAGATGTGAAGGATATTGAAAACATATATAAAGTAATAATTGGAGTGTGTCACGAGTCATAAAATCTTTACACCTGCAGGGACACACAGGAGAAAGCTCTTGCCAAACAGGCGTTTGCATAGTTATGGTGACTGTACGTGAAAGCTTTCTCTGCTCTAGCCCCTCAAGTCAAGGGTCAACCTACAGTGAGGGGTCATTTTGGTCCCCAAACCGGTGGCCCTAAGTTCCGGTGGGTTAGTAGCAAAGGTATAAAATCAAGTGTGGTGGTCAAATGGAGAGATGCAATCAAATGGGCCTGCTGAAGGTCAGCATGGAAGAACAGTAGTGTAGCAGGCTGCCTCTCGCAAGGATTCAGCAGGAAGCTACAAAGAAAATGGTCTCTGGCGTTAGAGAATCACCAGTGGCAGCTATGTACCTGTGTCGTCTGTCTGCTTTGGGAATCCCTCGGCAGCAGTTTGGCAGAATAAGGAAGGAGGACGGGCAGGGGCGCAGCAGGCTAGTTCAGCGTATATTTGGAATGGAGTAGAGCTGAGCTGGGAACTCGGTGATGGGTTCCCTCTTCCCTTCTCCTTGCCAAGACGTCAGTTCTTCATGCCTACCTGGACACGAGTGATGTATTCCACTGTGGCCGCACAGTGTGAGTGCAGGCCTGTGATCTCCGTGCATG